>NC_143417.1:300000-500000 GCF_059467195.1 Physcomitrium patens
AAATATATTCTCTAAGTAACAATAATCTATCACAAATCCACTAAACTCCACTTGGCAAAAAGAATTCCAATAACAATATTATGATTAAGCTCAAACATTTATTCTCAAATACATGTTACACATTTGAAAAGATATTATCAAAGTCCCACACCAAATCATATTTCAACTCATGTTTAACATCAATTCTTTTAATTCTAATTATTCTCATATCCATAAAATATATAATATACAAAAAAACTAATCCTTGAGAGATATTCAATATTGCACTTATATCTATAGATTCTACTTAGAAACTTGTCACAATATTTTATAAGATTTAAAAAGACTTAGCTACAAGAATTCTACAGGTTTTTGAAAGCATTTTCTTGATATTTATGCAAACATACATACATGATTTCCAATATTTCTTAAATGTAGTAAACTAAAATCTCCAAAAATAAATTTAAAACTTCTTTTACTTTTTATGTTTTATTAGGTTTCTTCTTTTCTTTTCTAATCAATATTATCATGCCATTCTAAAAAAAGACTCATGAATTACCAAGACTACTTGTAGAATAATAATCCAATTCCAATATTGATCCAAATATCTCTAAAACTTGTAGAACAATTCTTCAAAAGCTATGTATTCGCCAAATAGTGAAATTTATCTTCTTGCTATAATTACAACAAAATAAAAAAAAATAAGTATATTAAAAAAAATTAAAATTGAGAAATCTGAAGTTTATACATCTCAATGATACAATCCTACTTTCAAGTCACATTACATCTCATTGGAAGTCTACAAACTTATTTTTTATGGTTGTTTATTCATTAGTAATGCTACAACTTTCTTCTACATATTAAAGTTCCACAACATTAGATACATGTGATCATGCATTTTCAAGCCTTTTGTTCTAGTGCTTGTGAAATTTCTCAAGGATATGGTACAAAATTGTAAATACCAACCTCCTATGTGCTCATAAATAGTTTGCTTACATACTTTGATCTCATCTCAATTCATTCCAAGTGTCCTTGAGCTACATTCCAAAGATCTTGTTTGAGCACATGTGTGCATTTTGTATGTGCCAACGACCACACAAGGGCAAAAATACATTGTAATGTAACAAACCTAAGAGTCATCTTTATTGACCCAATCCTAATACAATGACTATGCCATTCTTGAATGAATTCTTTTGATGAATATTCTATCATGTGAGTCACTCCAAAAATAATGTTCACTATAAATTTTTAATTTTTATTTTGAAACCTTTGTAGTGGCTATAGATACCTAAAAAAATCTTTTTAAACTTTTTAAATGACATTATTAGATATATTTTAAAATTTTTCTACAACACTCTCCAATATATGTAACAAGACCTCCATATCCAAGTTTTCATGATGGATCAAAGAATCATCTAAGGTTTAGGATTCCAAAGGTACTCCAATATAATACTAATGTGATTGTTGGAATGATTTTGAAGAGTTATAAGTCCTTCCAACACTTGACTTACCTTACATACCAAAACACCTTCAAACCATGTAAGCTAGGAATGAAGAGAAGTCAGTGCATAAAATTCTTCAGTGGTAAGTGATACCAACTGAGACATGGAGAATTCTAAATCCTTTTCAAAATATTATTGATGCTCCAAAAGCCATGTAGTATTTGTTATGAAGAATTTGGTATGTCCCATCCATGTGTACTTGGGATTGTCCATTAGTTTGCAGGGCTAGGGGCACATATTGGAAATGATTGGATGTCATGTACAGCATTTTGGGCATGTTATTCCTAGATTTTTAGATCCATTAAATACTTGTCTTTATTACTTCTAATTATTATTAATATACTTATAATAATTAGATGTGAATTTATCTTAGTTTTTATTATTATTCTTATGTTGTATTTGTTTGTATCGTCATGTCAGGTGTCTTGGTCCTAAATCAAAGTTTGATGCCCATCTACCATCTATCTTTGATAGTTGAATCTATACATGTATTGAATTTTTGTTATATAAATGACTAGGTCAATGATGTTGTTTTAAAATAAGGGATTGCCCAAACTGTGTCTATTAGATGGATGAAATTGTCTAATTTATATGACACTACATTAAACCATCTTTATCTATCTTTGTTAATTTGTTGTTGGTATTGAATCATTTGGGATGAGTTAAGATATTTTTTCAGTTGTTTATATTCCATCTTAATTAAAATCTCTTTGATTGGTCTTTCCATCTATTCTTTGTTAAGTTGGATCTGATGTAGGTTGTTGTCTATTTTTGGTTGTATTTATTGTAGATTATTAGCCATATCCATTGAAATTATTTCAAATGTCTTTGTTTATTTGAGGATGTCCTTATTTGAAAAAGAGAGAGGCTGTGAGTTTGTATTGGAATAGAAAGCCCAATGTGTTATTTGTGTACGCCTTTGTCTACTTCATCAAAAAGATCATCTATAGCTAAAGAGAGTTCTTTGCTAGAGTTAGAACCTATTATTTTTTTTGATGAGATTATCTTCCTTTGCCTTAGTAGAATCTAAAGGATAGATTTTATGAGGTCCTACAAGAAGAAGGTGGCTAAAAATAGTCATTTTCAGCTTGGTTGATTATTAAGGGTGGCAAATATCTCCTATTCAGTCCAGACCCCATTAAAAAGGATTGTTAGTTGAATGATCTTTTTCCTAGCTATGCTTGTATCTAAAATTGCTCCACCACACCTCTATACCAACATAGATTACAGTTTTCTACCAGTAAAAGAATACTTTGCCAAGAAAAAAGGAATGGCCGTTCATTTCTTCTTCAAACTTTTAGATTCAAATATTTCAGTTTATATTATATCATAGTAAATCCTATAATATATTATCTTTAACTTGTATTTCAGCTCTTACATTCCACGAGGATGTTTATGCAATGTCTATGCTATTAGCTACATTTAATATACCAAATCAAATGTTGTTCTATTGGGAGTAATTCTCAAGGACAAGAACTCGATAAAAAAAATAATTCAGACAAGTGAGCCTTCACTCAAAGAGAGATAACAAAATATATATAAACAAGTATATATATTGAAAGAGAAATTGGAATGGCTATTGCCAAAAGACAAGAAAACTAGAGACCCTTGAAATTAGACTAAAAGCAAGAAAGGAGTTGACAAGAGTGAAGAAGCCTTCACTCTTGTCTCTATATATACTATCTAACTAGGGGCTATGTGGCAACATTCTATAGGACCTCCAATATGTGTTGACTTTGTAGGACACATGCCTTGACTTACAAGGCAAGTTTTTCTACGTGTGGACCACATAGTTAGCTTGATCTTCAAGCTAACAACATGTGTGGCACATGGCCAATTTGTTGACCACGTTTCTAATCCAAAAAGTCAATTAAAGACATCTATGAAGTCAAAGCAACATCTATGAAGTTCCAGGAAGCTTCCATATTAAATACTATAGAATTAACTTACTTTTACCTACTTTTACTTACTTCTACCTATTTGTATATGTAATTACTAGCTTACATGATTATGTCTGTGACATTACCCCCCCTTCTAGGAACGAGTTCCACGAGGAGCGGTCATCATATGTTGAAAAAATCTATGATGCGACGAATTGTATTTGCCACATACTCTGATCTTTGTTCTCTTCGAAGATGATTGATAGGGCCTCTCAACCATCGGTAGTGTCCCATACCAGGGCGGAAAGACCACCCAGTTATTTGATCATTGTTGAGGCCTTCGTAACTTCCTTCGAATAGAATATTTGGAACACCATTAGGAGTTGTTCCTACCTCTAGTACAATCACCAAACATCGGGAGTCCCTTCCCAAATTGTGATACCAAATGCGTTCTATCTCGCCATCTATTCGAGGAAGAACATGTCGTTCTTGAAGATCTTCATCTCAATTGCGTCATCTTGAAGGTTGTGACAATCGTAATGTCTTGTCTGACAGGTCAGCAAATGAAGGCTCTTGAGTCGAATCCACTGGTTGTTGGTTCTCCATCTCCTGAGCATCACTACTACAAAGAAGCTATGAACAAGAATTGAAAGTAGAATGTTATCTTGCCTAGATGTTGTTTCTTTTATAAAAAAGATTTTCATCTTGATTTTGATGGATGTCATCGATGAAAAGCCTCCACCGCCTTTGCTTCATTTGTAAGATTCTTTATTGGCTCCCATGTGCATTCACTAATACCATATCCGCGCCAATGGATAAGATATTCTAATTTATTTTGGTGCCGCCTTGAATCTAAGACTTCTTCTACTTCAAACTCTTCATTATTGTCCATTTCTATAGGAGGAGGTGGAGCTTGTCGTCTTCTTGGTATGTCCACTGTCTTGTATGGTTCAAGAAGAGACACGTAGAATACTAGATGGATTTTCATTGACTCTAGTAGATGTAAACGATATGCAACTGGATTGATTTGTGTAAAAATAGAAAATGGTCCTAACCTTCAATAGTTTAACTTGTCACAAGGACGAGTGGTCTTGATATTGTGACGAAGTAGCCATATCTTATCACCTAAGACGAATGATGGTTATTCCTTTCGATAAACATCCGCATTAACCTTTTGTTGTTCTTGAGCCTCTTTTAATTGCGCCTTCATCGTTGCATGTAGCTCTGATAAATATATTGCCAAATCTTTTGTAGCAAGATTATCAACTTTTGAAAAGTCAAAAGTATCAAGTCGTGGAGTATAACCATAATTAGCAAAGAAAGGTATTTGTTTTGTAGAAGAATGTACCGTGTTATTGTAAGCAAACTCTGCCAATGGCAAAAGAGTTGTCCAATCATCTTGTTGGTAATTAATGATACATCTTAAATATTGCTCCAAAACTTGATTAACACGCTCCATTTGTCCATCAGTTTGAGGATGGAATGTCAAAGATAGTTTTATATCCATTTTAAGAATCTTGAAAAGAGTCCGCCAAAATCTTGATACAAATTGAGTTCTCCTATCTAATATAATATCCTGGGATAATCCATGATAGCGATAGATATTGTCAAGAAAGAGCTTAGCTATTTCTTCACTTGTGATAGATTTTGTACATAGTACAAAATGTGCCATTTTGGTAAAACGATCTACTATCATGAATATAGAGTCATAAGAACCTGAGATTGGAAGATCCATGATGAAGTCCATAGAAACAAAAGACCATGGTTGTTCTGGAATGGGTAATGGCTAAAGAAGTCCAAAAGGTTGATGACGAGGAGTTTTCGATCTTGAGCAAACATCACATGATTGTACAAAATCTTTAACTGCCTTCTACATTCGAGGCCACCAAAAATCCCTAGATATCAACTCCAAAGTCTTATTATATCTAAAATGTCCTGCTGCTGGGAAGTCATGACGAGCTTGAAGAATACGTAAACGTGCTTCTCCTTTTGGAACATATAAGCGTCCTTCAAAATAGAGTAGGTTGTTTTTGAATTCAAATTTAGAGGGATCATGAGATTTAGAAGAATTATTCTTGATATCATGAACAAGAGGGTCTGAAGACATACTTAACTAGACTTGCTTAAGAAAAGTTAAATCAACAGTCAATGTTGATTTTATTGCTCGAAGATGAAATTACTCCGGCTTCAAGAGAAGTATTCTTTGTTGCTCAAAAGTTGCATCTCCTTCTTTTGGTGTAAGATAAGAATGTCTAGACAAGGCATCAGACAAATCTTGTTGTTTTCCTAGCCGATAAGTGATGATGAACTTGAATCTTGATAAAGACATGCACCAACGAGCTTGGCAATGATTTAATATGCGTGCTGACATAAAATATTCGAGGTTCTTGTGATCTGTATACATGGTGACTGGACTAGAAGCGCCTTCTAGATAATGACACCATTCTTGAAAAGAATCCACAATTGCAAGAAGTTCTTTGTCGTGGATCTCATAATTGATTTCTGCTGCTGAGAATTTTTTTGAATGAAAGGCTACTGGATGAAGTTTGTCATCTGTTCATTTGAAATGATGTAACCTAAGAAATCGACTTGAGTAGTGTGGAATACACACTTTTCTATCTTGGCATAGAGTCCTGCATCTCTTAATTTTTATAATACACGACGAACATGAAGTTCATGTTCTTCTGGATTCTTAGAATAGATCAAGATGTCGTCTAGATAACACACCACAAAATCGTCCAAAAACTCTCAAAAAACATCATTCATTAGATGTTGAAAACCTGCTGGTGCATTTGTAAGTCCAAAAGGCATGACGTTGTATTAAAAATGTCCACACCTAGTTGGAAACGCAATCTTCCATTCATCTCCTTCTTTGATGCATACCACATTGTATGCTCATTGAGATCTATTTTTGTATAGATCTTAGCTTGATTCAGCTGATCAAGAAGTTCAGATATTAAAGATAGTGGATACATGTTCTTGATGGTAATCTTGTTGAGTCCTCGATAATCAACACACATCCGCAATGATCCATCTTTTTTCTTCACAAATAGAATTGGAGCTCCTGCCGGAGATTTAGAATGGCATATGAAATTCTTGGCTAGATTTTCTTCAATATACTCCTTGAATTCAGCCAACTCATTTTGTGATAAACTATAGATTAGTCCAAATGGCAGTTGTGCTCCTTCTTGAAGGTCAATTGAGCAATCATAGGGACGATGTTCTGAGAGTGTATCCACATTCTTTTTTTCGAATACATTTTGAAATTCTTGATATTTGCTTGAAATGCCACTTGAAGACTTTTCACCAGTAGAAACAGGTGTGGCATAAATAATATATGGTGATTCTTTCATAGCATCATGCAAGAAAGCTTTTGCACCTATAAATACGGGTTTAATTGAATTGGACTTATGACTCTCTACTTGATTAACTACACTATTAATTATACTTTTAGAGAAAGTAAGAGTTCAAGAAATCCAATCTATTTGAGGGTTGTATTTTTCTAACCACGATAAACCTAAAATGACTGGATTAGAGAGAGATCTAATGATATTAAATAGTACAAAACTATTATGACTATTGATTATTACTTGTATAGGAAGGGTTTTGTGAGTAATATCTCCAAAAGACAATGGACGACCATCTATGACTTCTACATGAATAGGTTTAGTTTTCTTTACTAAAGATATGCTATATCTTTTAGTAAATTCTTCATCTAAAAAATATGCTGAGGCTTCTGAATCTAACAAGGCAGAGACTTTGTAATGTTTAGGTCCTAAAATAATATTTAATGTAAAACAAGGAGAGGGCTCTGAGGAGAGAATAGGACCTTTACTAGATGTTGTGCAAGGTTCCAGCCGCACGGTCTCTATTGTAGCTGGACAAACTCATTTTCCGACATATTGTCTTCTTTCATAGCCATACTCCTCATTTTGTGATTGCGTTGTTTCTTTGGACAATGTTGAGCAATGTGCTTTGATTCTCCACAATATAAATATAATCCTTCTTGACGATGATGAATCTTTTCTTGCTCATTAAGAGGTTTCAAACATACTGCATCAATTTGCATATCCTCTACTTCTGAATGTATGTGTTGAAGAGGTGTTGGTGTTGCCATTGAATTATAGTAACGTTGAGGTCCACTTGTACGGTTCTCAGATCGGAATTCAAAAAGGCGATTGTCGCACTTCACAACAAAGTCAATTGCTTGACTCAATGTTTGAGGATCAGGTAAGTTGAGCATTAATTTTTTTACCTCATATTGTAATCCGTAGAGAAATTGGCTAATAAGTGCAGCATCATCCCACTTGATATCAGTTGCAAGTTGTCGAAATTGTGAAGCATATAACGTTATTGATCGATTGCCTTGTCGTAAAATATGGATCTTATTAGTTGCAACACGAATTGTATCATGTTCTCCATACATGGATCGAAACTCCGCCAAAAAAGCCTCTAGATTATCCAATATTGGATTGCATCGTTCAAGAAAAGATGAAAACCACGATAATGCTGAACCTGAAAGAAGCATACCAATGAATCTAACTTGCGATCCTAGAGTTGGATAGCTTTGGGGTTTAAATTCAATCACAAGTTGTACTTGATTGATAAATCTTCGAAACTTGGATCTAGTGCCATCAAACTTCTCGGGTAGGGCAATTCTTGGTTCTCTAACATTTGAAGGGCGTTCCATCATGGGAGAAAGGACATGGTTTGGTGCAGATGTTGAAGCAGCTCCAACCATTTCTATATCTTCACTTCCTGCCAATCTTGTTGCTCCTTGTGGTGGTAAATTGAGTTGATGCATCGCAAGCATTAACTCCCTCAATTGCTCTTGCATTTGTGCCATTGCACTCTTCATTTCAACAAGTTCTGCCATGATAACACTTAGAAGAGAGAAGATGTCTAATATCGCTTATGACAAATAGAAGAGAGGACTTGAGAACAAAGAAAATACTAAGGACAATATCAGTTTAAAAGAGGATAATCTGCAACTTCTAATATGCTTATATCTTATCAAGAAAAAGGGGTAATCCACTCTTAATCAAGATTAGACAAAGCTCTGATATTATAGGTGTACTCTTATCAATCTGTCAAGGATAAGAACTCGATAAAAAAAATAATTCAGACAAGTGAGCCTTCACTCAAAGAGAGGTAACAAAATATATATAAACAAGTATATATATTGAAAGAGAAACTAGAATGGCTATTCCCAAAAGACAAAAAAATTAGAGACCCTTGAAACTAGACTAGAAGTAAGAAAGGAGTTGACAAGAGTGAAGAAGCCTTCACTCTTGTCTCTATATATACTATCTAACTAAGGGCTATGTGGCGACGTTCTATAGGACCTCTAATATGTGTTGACTTTGTAGGACACATGCCTTGACTTACAAGGCAAGTTTTTTCTATGTGTGGGCCACATAGTTGCTTGATCTTCAAGCTAACAACATGTGTGGCACATGGCCAACTTGTTGACCACGTTTCTAATCCAAAAAGTGAATTAAAGACACCTATGAAGTCAAAGCAGTATTTATGAAGCTTCTAGGAAGCTTCCATATTAAATACTATAGAATTAACTTACTTTTACCTACTTTTACTTACTTCTATCTATTTGTATATGTAATTACTAGCTTACATGATTATGTCCGTGACACTAATCATCTAAAAATCAATTTTGGGATTTAAGTGCATTGAAGCGCTCCCATATAGGTGCAATCTTTGAGCAGTTAAATAAAGCATTGTTGTATAGTAACACAACTATATGGTAAAAAATAAAAACATGGATATTGATATAAAAGAGCTTAGTAGGAATATGTGGTAGAAAAACAATGATAAATGATAGAAAGGTAATAAAAAATTAGACTTAATGATGTCTTTTAGAAAAGGAGCTTCTATTTATTTTAAAGAGGCATAAATGCTTCATATAAAAGTAAATGAGATAAGTAATTAATATGAACATGTTCAGAAAGAAGTTATCAATAGGTTCAAGCAAAAATTACCTCACATTACCAAATATTGATATCCAAAGAGGACAACTTGTCAACTTAGGTTGAAATAAGATCCCGAGGCACATAACCACATACTTATGGCAACTTTGAGGTTCTATGGTAGATCAAAAAGTGGAATTTAAAAGCAAACTAGTAAAGAAATTTTTGAGCATTGATTTTATGTCAATCGAATTAATATTAAGTTTTTGGGAGATTTTCAAAGTTAGTGATGTTCTTGATTGGATTAAATTTTGAAAAATAAAATTATGTTTATAAAATTGACGATTTCTTAAGTTCTATAGTGTATGTATGGATGAATTTTAGGAAATGTATTGGTGTTTTAGTTTTTAGTATTTATAAAAATTTTGAGATCAATTGAACAATTAGATCAAAGTGTGTGAAGGTTTTTGTGGATTATAGTCTCAAAAATTGGAATTTGAAGGTTAATGAATATTTTTAAGATCTTGAGGAATCTATTGATTGGATTGAAGTGAATTTTTTTTTATAAAGACTAGACTTGATTTATCACAATTTAAGTATATTTTGGAAGAAATTCAATGCTTCAAAAAGGAGATATTGGCATTGAAAGTTCAACATTCAGATTGGAGTAGGAGGCCAGCCAACACCTAAGCAGAATATAGGATCGATCTTCTATTTGGTAAGTTTGATCATCTTCAAATTTTTTGTGCTTGTTGTGAACTTAGTTGTTGAAAGGTGTGTAAAATCTTAAGCAAGATCAATGGTATAATTGATAGATATTGAGATTCTAAATTATCCTAGTGTTAGGTTATTTTGATTAGGATTTGGTTTAGCATTTAGGAATTGGTTAGGATTTAGGATTTATTTAGGATTTGTATAGGATTTATTTAGGATTTGACTTATAATTTAAGTAAAGACTATTAGAATTTTAATTAGAATTAAAATAGTATTTGATTGGAATTTATTTAAGATATATTTTTGATTTTATTTTAATACTTCATTTGAATTTCTTTAGGATTTCTTTGTGCTTCTTTTGTAAATTCTTTGAGGTTTCTTTAGATTGATTAAAACTTTGTTAGCATTGTTAAGATTTAATTGGATTTATTTAGGATTCTATTAGAATCAGAATCTTATTTTATAATACTCCTTCTACCTTCCACAACTACGTGCTTTGTGCATTCTCAAGCAAGGCATCATGTAATACAATAGTGTGTTCACTTGTTTTTGTTGCTTTGGAGTCACATAGTCTGCATGTACTTACTCATGAAGCTCCAGCTGTTTATTCTCTAATTGATAAGTTTCTTCCAAGATATAGCCATTGCTTTGCTACAATCTTGTAAGGCATCTAAATATACCAAATCCAATGTGCAAATAGTCTCTATTACTTAGACGAGTAATCTAGTACCTCTGGATTGTTAAGACCATGCATTTGTTTGATTGTTTTTCTAAAGGCCTCACAATAGCCTTCCTTGGTTGTATTTTGAAATTCGTTATAAGTTTTAAGACATCTCAATTTGGCTCATTATGAATCCTTGAAATTCTACCCGAATTGACAAATAGGAACTATACCAAAGAACCATAATCTTTCATCTTCAGTAATAGTTTTTGGATTATATAATAATACATCACATTTAGCTTCCATTGTTCGTATGATTCTAATACGTTGGTGATTACCTTGTCATAGCAATTATAGTCAATTATCAATGAATTTAATTTCTTCCAACAATATGATAGTATAGACTTTATAATGTCACTTCTTTCTAATAATTTTTTATATATAGTATATAGTATCAATACTCAAGGTAGTAAGTGTTATCCACTTGCTTATTTTTAGAAGAATGTCATAAGGAGGGTCCTAAAGAATAACATGTTTAAGAACTGCTTATTGTATGGCTATTGTGTATGAGCCTAGACCTAACTTGATGGAGTTTTCTATAAGCCTATTACCAACTTGATGAAATTTTTTGTGTATCACTATCGTATTGGCTCAAAGACCACGTCTTTAATTTAAAGAATATCTCTCTTTATCGATGTCAAAAATCTAGAATGACCTTTGATGCCAAAGAAGGTACCAAATGTTTGTCAAATCAGTGTGTTTTCAAATAGCGGTTGTCTGAGGATCTCTATTGACCTGCGATGATCTAATGTAGGTATTTAAGCCATCTTTTGGCCCTGATGGATTTTGTACGTCTTAGATTGTGTCTTGCATAGACTTTCTATAATTTGAATCTTGGTTGAAAACTCTAAACTACTAGTTTTGTAATTAATATATGAATTTGTAGTTTTGGATCTAGTATTTTAACTCCCCCTAAGGCTACTGTTTGAATTAAGAGTATCGAACTTAGCTTTGCTATTGTTTTCTTATTCAACTTAGCCTCTTAGATGAAATTCCATGTGAGTATTTTAACTATTTTGAAGGTAGTATTTAAGGTTGTTAAACAAGAGCACAAAAATTAGATTATGGCCAATATTGTGTGGTTTGTCATCATGAACTTTTATCTAGAGATAGATTATTTTTATTTCCAACCTAAAAGATCTACAATCAAATTTTGAATCACTTTGTTAGTGATGACTTTTGCCAATGCTAGGGCCCCAATTGAAAATCCAAGATACATAATAGTAGAGCCAAGTGGTAGCCAATTAAGGCCCAAGTCTAGTAGCCACTACTACATGCAAGATTGTCTTGCTAACCAGATTCCATACAATATCTTCTAGTTTATTTTAGGACCACTCTCTTTGCATTAGATGTTCAATATTTTCATGGCCGTATCTATATTATATTCTATTTTATGGATGTAAAGCACCAAATTATCAACATACATCTGGTTTGTAGTTTTATCATCCAATAGAGTGAATCCTATCAATGGTCAATCGGGATCTGAAAGCATGTGCCCTAGCACATCTCTTGTAAGAAGGTATAAATAAGGTGCCAACAAGCATCCTTGTCTCACACAACATTAGAGAGAGAATTGCTCCTCAAGTACTCTGTTTAGCATAACTCTAACAAAGGCTTCAGAGTATAATGTCATAACTCGTTTAACCCAATCGGTGGGAACTATTTTGAATTTTCTCTCAAGAAATTCCAACTCATACAAGAAATTCTAGCTCATCCTATTTTAGGGCTTTTTAAAGTCAAGAGGATGAGATTTTGGAGGATGAGATTTTGGTTGCTTTCTATAGTCAAATCTATTGAAGATTGGGCCATAAAGATGTTGTCTAAGATATAGCATCTCTTGAGTGGGTTGATACGTTTGTGTTTCAACACAACTTGTCCCCTCATATGAAGCATGGTCTCATTGACTACATGAGTACGGGCCGATAGTTGGGTCCATTCTTTTCCCCTTATCCATGTGTCAGCGTGAGTATGTTTTGCGGTTTCTTTTGGGTGCCCTTGGTCTCGGTGAGAACCTCTAGGAGGCTTCTGTTATCTATTTAGAATCCCGTAATTATTACTGCAGAAGCTGTGGTTCCCAAGATCCGTGGTGTCAGTGCTTGGTGTCAGTGCTTGGTGTCAGTGCTCTCCAAAAGTTATTTTGTGCCTTGCCACTGCTCCATTGTGTGCGTGTTGTGTTCTGTCTTTCGATTGCCGGTCGTCGTGCTACTTGACATTCTTGTACCAAGTGGTCAAACGATCGACATCTACTACATTGAGTGGAAAGTTCGCTATATTCTAGGGAATATTCTATTTCTCTCTCTGTCTAATCTTGGTATAATGATGGAGTGGGGTAGAGCTTCTACATTACTCGTGAGGATGCGCACTCTGGGTCCTGATAGCCGGGTAAGGTTTGTGTCTGTGTCATCTACAAATAACACTTCGCTAAAATTCTCAAAAGTTTCTCTCAGAAACTCGTGTTCGAAGAAATGGAGGTAGTTCTCTGACTTGTGCCTAGATTCCAATCATTATCCCCCCCCCCTCCCCCCCCTCTAGTGGACTACCTCGTGACGCTAGCGTACTCGTCCGGCCTACTTCCTGAGAGAACTGGATTTCGAAGTAGTTATTGGATCGGATAGTTAGTTGATGGAAAGATCTGTGTAGGTTTGCTTTGGCCCACATGGATAATTTCCTGGCACCAGGTGTGCGCCCCGATATGTGTCCCAAGGCCATGCAGTTGGCCATGAAGTTGGTGAGCTTTTTCATTTTCTCCTGGTATGTCTGTAACCTATCTGCAGTCATAGTAATACGCACAGGTGGGGGTCGTTCCTTTTCTTGTGTGCTGATGGATCCCACATTGGCTTGTTCTGTTGTCTCTGTGGTTGAGGTCTGTCTAGTACATGGCTCCTCCAGGATGGGTGTGAGTACCTCTTTGGGATTGTCTTTGTTCTGTGATATGGGTATTGTTTCGCTATGAGGGCACGGGTAGTATGTTTGGAGATATCTTGATAAATCTGGGGCTACTCTTGTCACCAAAGCAGCTATCTCTGCATATTCCGAGTTGGGGAAGGATAATCTCAAGTGAGGGTACTTACTTAGGAGATGTTGTCCAGTTAGCCTTCGGTTCTGTACTTGGTTCCTAATAGCCTGAAAGATTTCTAGGTCTGAATCTCCTTAATGTTCCAGAAGTTCTCCCTCCTCCTTCCTAAGGGAGGATATGGTATATCCTGTTTGCGAGTAATATTGTATCCCTGTAGACTGGTTGTCCTGTTCCGGTGTACGACATTTAACATCCTCCTGTGTAGTAGTTCATTGAAGAGGAGTTTCAGCATTTACCTGTATGCGTGTGCTTGTCCAGTATGCTGGCGTTCCGGTTGTCCAGGCGGCGTCTTGCGACAAGAGATGTTCCTCCGGTTGTTGGTCCTTGGGATTCTTGTGGGTGTGTAGATTCTCCTTGAGCGCATCCCTGAATTCCTGTGATTCGGATCCTTGTCTGATATTTGAATAGGTGTTAAGTGCCCGCCGACTTCTGATGGCTCCCTGTGCTGATATCTGCTCATGTGGTATCCTCTCATCTGTGCTACTTATTGGCTCTGCTACTGCTTGATTGACAAAAAGATTGCCCTTCTGCGGTGCTCCAGCTCGACCAGTTCCCGCATTCATGTCCATTCTACCGAATTTGACCTGTATTTCGGTTGAAGTGTGCTTCTGCAGATGCACTTCGTATCACTGATAGTACCACTACTCGAAAGACCCCACTTAAACTGCTAGATTACGCACAAATCAACATCCCTGAATTTCGGATCTAGGTTAGAGTTGCGGCTCCGCGTTTCACGGAGCCCCCTTCACGACCAAGCCAGCTATCCTCGAGCCGAGTATCCTAACCGTCTAGACTACAGCGGATGCGCGCGACACCACACTGCCGCCGCTCATGCTGCAGGACAACCACCTAAGCTCCTTAACCTCATTCTTCACGCTCGCGCCCTTCCAGATCGACTGCGTGTTTCCACACCCCTAACAATCAATCCCCCCCTCACCTTGTAATCAATCGCAATTGCGCCCGATTAATTGTAGGCTCCCCCTCGCCCGATCGAAGCTCTTATCCACCTCCCTTGCTTCGCCTCGCCCCGCCTTGCCAGGCCTGCTTGCGACTGCCGTGCCCACCTGACGACGGGTGCTCAGCCGCCGCTGCCGTACTCGTCGCCCCGGCTCTCATTTCGGAGCAATTCGCTGCACGCCTCTCCTCCCCAGCACATCCCACGCCACCCCCCCACGTTGCCATGCCACCCTCGTCCATTGCATCCATGCCTGCCGGACTCCGCGCTGCTGCGCCGTGCTGCATCGTCGTGCCGCTGCTCACCCTTCCTGCAACAGACTCTGACTTCACATGCCGCATACCCTACCTACGCACATCTCCCGCTCCCCCTCCCCCTCCACTTGCTGGTGTAACCCATCAAGCGAACAAGCACCCGCACACCCATCCGTGAACGAGTGCGTGTGCATGAGATGCTCAGTGCGATTGAACTGTAACCTGACTCGCGAGGAAAATTGTCCTCGGAATGAGCGGCGCTGGAATCCAGCACCTGGTTGCGACTTTGTTGGCACTTTGAGATTTCGACGGAAAATACTCGTGTTCGTCTGGTTGACGAACACCGGATCATGGTTTTGCGATCCGTAGCGCACCCTAACCAGCTGGATGAGGGGGAGCAGCAACACTGCGCTGAAGTGTCACGTTCTGCTGGCTGCAGATTAGTGGGTTTGATGAAGTTTTTGAGACGTCCCCTTGTTCTTTCAGTGTGTTTTAGTTTCATCTATACTGGTCCCTGGCGGTGGGAACTCCGGTAGCAGAGCGCGCCCTCGCTGTCAACATTTCATGCGCTTGTGCATCTGCCTCTGAGATCCATGAATTCGGGGTTTGTACATTGGTGGAATAGTCATGTGCATAGCGATTCGCTTGGCACCTGTGTGAGGTCTCGTTCTGAAGCGTACTGTGATCAAGGCATTTCGGACAAGCTCGTGTGAAGTGGATGATTTGGATGTCTGTGAATGTAGTTTATGTCGTACTGGAGAGGATGACTCCCACAAGTCTGTGTTGCACAATCCGTTCTGCTTTCGTTTCAGCATAACATTCCATATCATGAGTAATATCACGAAGAACAACATTTGTTTGACAGAATTGTTTATTTATTTGCGAATGGGGCTTGTGGGATGGTGTTGATGTTTTCCGGAAGGAGCCCCTACTTTCGACTTCCTGTGGCATTGCCATTGCTGAGAACCCTCTCCAGCTTACCATACGCAAACACTGTACATTCCTTTTTTAAAACATGTCGCCACTGTCGTCAGTCAACCGCAGATCAATTCGCAACTTGATGGGGAGATTATAACAAACACGGGCCAATCTCACCTCGCGTGACTGAAACTCTGCGACCTAGAACATTGAGTGTCAGCACTCCAGCCATGGAATCAGAAAACCAACTGTTTAATTTGGATATCAAAAGTACTTGGATGTCCAATGAATTTGTATCCATGCTCATGTGAAGGGGTTTACAATTTTGAAAACTATACCAAGTCATGAAGAAGAAGACCACTCACGTGTAATGAATCATGTGGCTGCAGTTACTCTAGAATGTAGCGAGGAGAGGCAACGAACTTCGGCGTGTATGTGGAGCGGGGTGGGGAGGCCATATACGTCGAGGGACAGCATTACAAACCCCTGATATGTTTTCAGTGTCACCTTACGCTGAAGAGTATGAAAATCCGTCCCGCTCACATGTCTACCAGAACTGCTTTAGCACTTTTCTAGTTAATATCATCTGTTCCCTGATTGGGCTCAACGGCGAACTGGAGATGTGGACAGATCTACCACCTGTGTCTGGGACTCTTCAGGTTTCCGCCGTCTTCTGTTCCAGGATTGCCTTTCCGCATCATGGCTACGAACTCGTCGTAGTCTATTCTTCCGTCGTGGTCTGTGTCCACCTCGTTGATGATCTCTTGAAGTGTCTCGGGGTCTCCCATCCCTTGCTTCTCCATTGCTTCTTGCAGCTCATATATAGTAATATATCCACTGTTGTCCGTATCAAAGTGCTGGAATGCGGCGTGAAGGTGATCCTCTTTCTGGGTCTTGTTCATGTGCATCGTTGCCGATATGAACTCGTTGAAATCTATCTTTCCATTCCCGTCGACGTCAGCAGCTTCCATCAACTTCCTAACGTCCGCTTCAGTGAGCCTAGTGCCCTGCTTTAACAATCCTTTCTTCAACTCATCAATCGTGACGGTACCGCTGTTATCGGTATCTATGGATTTGAACAATTCTCTCAACCCTACGATCTCTTCCTCCGACAAGTTGTCTGCTATCACCTTCAAAGCCAGCTTCTTCATCTTGTTTGCAGCTGAAAAGTTCCTCAGTCTAGTCAACACCGCATTGTCTAGTGGTACGTCGGGAACACCGTCCCTCTGCATCCATGGATGGTTCAACACCTCCTGTGCAGTCAGACGCTCCTTCACATTAGAGTTCAACATTTTCTTCACCAGATCCTTCGCCTCGTCCGAGATCTTCGGCCATGGGTCGCTCTTGAAGTCAATGTGCCCTCGCATGATCGTATCGAAAATTTCTTTCTCTGTCTCGGCCCAGAACGGTGGGACCCCACACAACAGAATGTACACTATCACACCTGCGCTCCAAACGTCAGCTTCGGGCCCGTAGCTCCTCTTCAAGACCTCCGGAGCCACATAGTACGCACTTCCAACAATGTCGTGGAACTCATCCCCGGGCTTGAAGAAAATTGACAGACCAAAATCCGTGGCCTTCAGTGGTGCATTCTTATCCTTGCTGGCTAACAAGAAGTTCTCTGGCTTAAGATCCCGGTGGAATACCCCCAAGGAGTGGCATCTGTGCACTACGGTTACAATGACCCTGCACATATCGGCAGCGTCTCGCTCACTGTAATGCCCCTTCGCAATGATGCGATCAAAGAGCTCCCCACCTGCACAGAGCTCCATTACGAGATTCACATTCTGCTTGTCCTCAAACACATCCTTCAATTCCACGATGTTAGGGGTCCCCGACAGGTGATGCATAATCTGAACCTCCCGCTTGACATCCTCGATATCATCCTTGTTGGTTAGCTTCCGCTTGGCTATGGTTTTACAGGCGTATGAAATTCCGGTCTCTTTGTCGGTACACAAGTAGGTCACCCCAAACTGGCCTCGGCCAAGCTCCCGGCCCAAAGTATAGTGTAGTTTAATATCCCTTAGGGGTTTACCCAAGATCCCTGTTGAAGATGATTTCATTTTCGGCACATGACGAGATTGACTCCCACCGTAGCTACCTCCCCGATGGCTACCCCCAGGATGACCGCTATCGCCATGGCTGCTTCCCTGGTGGCTCTTTGGTTGCACGCTATCGTTCCCCTGGCTTGCTTTATGTTTGCGGCCATCCCTAGGCCTTGCGCTTGTGTTCCCCATGTCACAGATTTCCGTGTCACAACACCTAAATCACGCTCGACACACTGACGAGCCACGGCAACCATTCTAATTTAGCGCGTTGTGCAACTCCATCAACATTGCAGAAACTGACCATTTTTATCATAATGATCCCAGACGAACAGAGAAACTCTCACTCACAGATAGGAAGCACAAATAATTCATCACGAAAATATGTTCACGATATTAATGAGCAACTCTCAGTGCAGACCTAGAAGTTGAGGAGTTTAGAGTGCTATCTAAAGCACAAATCAATTTATACATCTTTACAATTACTTGCTAAATCCAACAGGAAGATTTCCAAGTTGCGCCCATCCTGAACTAGAACGCTGGACACGAACGAAGAAGTAGACGACAGATTCCACTACATAACGAGCACATCATTCATCACACTTGAACGTCTGTCCAGGGGGTTTCTGATACAAATTTTCCTTATTATTATATCGACGGATTAGAACCTTCTACTGCTGCATGTCCATTACCACAGTATAAGAATGAAGAAAATAATACCTCCGCGAAATACGACTCTACTGAAAGGTTATATGCAACGCTTATCGAAGAAAACTACCCGAGATATTAATTGTCGGGAACAACACTAAATAAGACTTCAACGAGAAAACACTAAACTTCAAAAGTCACAAAGGGTTTGCGAAGCAGGGAGAATTAAAGGGGTCTACTGAAAAAAAATCTTCCAAGCCAAAAACATCTCTATCACACCCTCCCTAACCCAAGGTCAACTTCGCAAACACACTTCAAAACTAGACACGATCTCAAACCCCCACCAGAACCATCTTCGACAACATACATATATAATATGAAAACAAAAAAAACTATAATAATAAAAATAAACATGTAATCCAGCTTGATGGAGAAAACATTCTTGCCAGCGTCGGCGAAGCTTACACATATTATAAAGGCACACATAACCTGGGATAAATGCAATTTAGTCCAAAAAACCGACACTAATCGAACGGAAGAGATCTAACTACCTGTAATACACTCTCGTCGCTTTGACAGGACAGCTGAAGGAAGCCGAATACCGGAGATTAACGCGCACCAGTGCACCACAACGAGGCCGCTCAAAACACCGACCTACGAGCCTCCCTGCCACAAGAAGAAACCGGGTCGCTGAAGCACCGTTGCCCCCAACGCAGGCGGATGTGTAGATGCTTCATCTGCAGACCCAGAACCTGTAATACACCCAGAAGTGTGCGAAATGACGAGAGGAGGGTGGTGATGATGCGTCCGCTGCTGTCGGGCGAGGAGTGTCTAAAAATTCGGATACCGCAGTGTTGGCTCCGCCTTTCTTTCCTTCCTTCCTTCCGTCCGTCCGTCCGGCGCGAGTCCGCTGCGTTGCAGAGTCGGTCCGGTAGGTTTTTAGCTGCCCCGCTCTCTCTCACTCTTGGCAGATCTCTTTCTCTCCACTCTCTCGTGCGAGCTTCCGTGACTTCCCCCGCTACTAGCGTCCACACTCGTGCCTAACTCGGCCTAAGTTTGGAACTTTTGTATCCAAATTTGGGACTTGTTCCGTGTGGCTTGGAAATATGGTTGTGTGGTTTGGCTTCATCGTCATTTCTGAGTCACTTCACTGCTTATATTGGTTGTGTGAGTGGAAATATGTACTTCACAGCAAAATGGTTGTTAATGGACAACAAATATGCTCATTGTGTACCATCCACCAACGATGGATTGAGTAAATATGGAGGATCAGTGGTTGGGTATGGTGGAATCCCTTGAATTGTCATTTTTGTATGTGATTCCCTTGTGTTGGCTACTTTCAAAGTGAATTCGACAAACAGTAAAGACTTTTTATTTTGAATAAATTGTTCTACATATTTGGACGTTTCGATCAAAAGTTTTTTCTGAACTCTGTTTATTGTTTTAAGTGTGCTTGTTTTTTAGAAGTCTTCGTACAGTTTTTTTTTTTTTTTTTTTTTTTTTTTTTCATGTGATCAGATAAACTATGATCTTAGATTTATTCTATTTTAGTTTGAACTTGGTCTTTTAAAACATGATGTAAAAATAGGAATTGAGTCTATTTTAATATACATAAGTCAATAGTCAATATTATTATTTTTAAACTCTTAAAATAAATTTTGATAGATGATGTTATATGTAGGAATATTATAAAATAGGGTATTTTTAAAAATTACAATTCTACTAAATAGGATTACAATTATTTGATTTATCTACTATTGCAATAAACTCTTTATTTTCTATTCCAAAATTTTCACTTTAAATTGTTGTAAAATTCACTCTTAAACAGAAACAATCATACGAGTCTTGTTTATATTGTATTATTTTTTAATTTGAGATAATAATGCACTACACAAAAAAGGTAAAACCACGATAGAAAACGTGAGGGCAAGTTATCCTGAAGAAGAATTTTAAAAAGTTATCTTACTATGGTTTTAAAAAGTTATATTTAAGATTGCCGTTTCAAAATAGACATTTCATTTACCATTGGATGGGAGCTATGCATCCAGCATGTAGAACATGCTTGTGAAACAATTGCATTATGTAGCCTGACCTTACTGGTTTAAGACTTGCTCCACCTCAACTTCCACAATGAAACAACTCACTTTTTCACATAATACAATCTGACAAAGTTGTATGTAGTTTGTATGAAGCTTTCAACGGTTCACAGGTACAAAGCACATGCACTATGGACATGAGAACTGGGCAAAGTGGATGACATTCATGGCATGTGGAAAATACAGAGTGAAGCCAAAATGCACCAGGAGGGAGACTGCACTGGATCAGAAGCTCCGCAGAGAAAGACACCAAGATTCAGAATTGACAAAAGAAGCAAAACTGATAAATAGAATTTAAAAGAGCAAAAGGAGAAGGAAGAGGAAGAAACCGGAGGGGCATCGTTGAACGGCAGACCTTTCCACCCACAGGGCGGAAGAATCTCCCGGGGGGGGTGCAATTTACTGGCGCTGCAGGACTTGGACAACCCCCCTCGCAGTTCGCCTCGCACCCTGGCTGGCTGGCGGGTCAGGGCAGGGCAGAGCAGGCACCCCTCCCACCCTGCAACTCTGCGCCTCGATTGTGCCGAGACCCCCACCAGTGCCCTCACGAAATGCTCTGCGAGAAATTGGGCACATTTCCTGCGCCCCCCAACTTGTCACATGGTGCATTCCGACGTCAGAGTACCAGCACGGACACCTTTGTTTCGCTTTGACAACAGTTCAGAACGACGTGTTGGAAGAGACGTCAGCTACTGCGCACAATTTGTCTTCGTGCGTGAATGGTGTAAGGGCCCTGGGTGCAGGCAACCTCACGCATTCACAAGCTTGTCACTCCCACACAACACCCTGCAGGGTTTCCAATACTATGTGGGTGCTGCTCTAAACACTTCATGCCAAATTCAAGCACCCCGTTCCCTGCGACACCAGTCGAGAAATCCTGTTTGAGACCTCTCCCGACCTACTGGAATCGTGACATTTTGATGAATGTACTCTAAATTGCTGAGAATGTTAAGAAAAACAACAGGATTGGGATGTTCGAATGAGGACAAATGACCAGGAAGCACGCCCTCTTTAACAATGAAAAAGGCATCCGCGGTTCAAGGGATCTTACTGTACAAAAGTGCCTGCATTGCACAACCAGCAGTAACTCCGGAACACGACAAGACGAGAAAAGTGGGCGACAATAGAATAAATGTGCTCTCTGCTTGTGAAAGCATGTTCGATGTGCAAATGCACAAATTCCTTTATCTTGTACACAGATAGTTTTAGTGTACGGATTTACTATTTAAACCATAAATGTCAAAAGTAATAGAACATGGGCCATTTGCCGCGGAGGCAATCCCAAATTCTTCTCCAGATGGATTCACGTCCTAAATTGAAAAATATGTAATTACGAGATCGAGAGCAGGCATCTAAAATTTTCTCAGGCGAAATTGTAAGTAGCGTTAAAGGTTCGACATACTCATAGCCGGGGGATTTGGGGGATACGTATTTGTCGGAGCTACGTCGAGAGCAGGATGCGCTTCAGAACGACACAACTTAAGCCGCGCCTGATAGCTTTCAAGCACACACACACCAAGGGGCACAGCAACTCCGCGAGGTTATGGAATTGGTAAAAACTTGTCCTGCACACTGGGTGTAGGGATCTACAAATCCTTGTAATTGTTCTTCATTTAATCTACAGCATGTGGTAAACCTATTCACCCTATTTTGAGTAATAAAAAAGATCACAAGTGGCATTCGAATGTCTATGAAACTTCAGCGCAACGCGAAATCATGCTCCACAACATACTCGTAAACTCCACAAGGCTCTGGTTTAATTGTTCACCTACATTTGAAAGCTGGGAGGGTCCCTCTGCAAAACCATTCTACGACTTACAACTTACTACTTACTGCAGAAATGGAAATGTAGTTGTGATGGCCCTGTTGTGGCCTCTTCCCTCCCATTGCCATTCATTGTTGCGGTGGGGGACCAAAGCCGGCAGTGGCGGCGGGATAGGTACCCACGGCCTGGTACTTGATATTGGATGAACAGGAAATCTGAACAGCTCCTTGGATCAAAACTCTTTTTTAATAATTTGTCAAATCTAATCTTGCTTAATTGCTCCTGAATGATTTTGTGTGTTTTTATTTTATTATACATCTCAAATTAATAATATGATTTATCTCAACTGATAACGTTGATAAATTTATCTCAATTGTATCGTTGATAAATTTAAGTATTGGCACATCATAGATGTTTCCAATTTTACAACTGGAAGCTTTTTGACATGCAAGGATTTATTTATAATTTATAATTTAAAATATGTACTGTGGTGAGTTTGAATAATTAGTGTTATATGGTATTTTCTACCACTTCTACATAATTTTAACTCTATACCGCCCAATGAATCTGTTGTTGGAAATTGCACCATTCTCTTATAAGAGTGGATGTACAAAATTGCCATCGTAACCACCAGCTTCAGCATTACTTATATGTGATATCGACAAAATATTTGATTACAACATGTAAAATGCTAATAAAAGTGGGCAATACAATTGGATGATTTAAATTCTAGTAGTATATAGACCTGCAGAGAGAATTATAATATTGAGGTGCAAGAAAAGAGGTTTTTAATTAATTTATTTTATTTATTTCTTTTTTGCTTGACTCATTAGTTTGGGGAGCAGTGAAGATTGTAATGCATAATTAGGTGCTATATTGGATGAAGTATCTTCATCATGGACGGAAAAGTGGACATACGATGGATGAAGTTTCGCGGTGGGGAGGGGGGCCTGAGGGTGCAAAGGGCACGAGAGAGTCAAGTTGCACCCAGTTAGTCGACTGAGACCCTCGTGCGCGTTGTCGGATCCACTGCACCGTGTTGCTAGATCCAGATTGAGCGTGCGAAATGAAGGCCGTGTTCACCGAACCATGTACCCACGATCTCGGCGATCGCTTCCAGAAACTATAAGCCAAGGACACATTTGTTGTTGAACAATACAGTTGACATAATCTTGTAACGGCAATCACATTCCGACAGACGCATCTGCTGCTGCTGGTTGACTAGTGATTGCATTGCGCCGATGGTGACGGGCCGTCGGGAATCGAGATTCTTCTAGCTTAATATGTGGATTTGTGTGATTCTGGGTGGATTTTGCCGGTGCTTAGGATCTGGTGTTCCAGGGAGGAGACCAACTCCTCCAGGGCGCCGCTGGGGTTGTCTCTACGTTGGATCATAATCTCGCTCACTTGCGCGGGCGTCACCTTGGCGCCGCTTCGCAATAGCGTTTCCACCTTGGGAAAAAGGAGATGACTGTCTACCATCAAGTAATTGAGCACCAGAGTCTTGAACGCGGCATACGTGCAGAACGACATGTGGATGTGGAGGTCCATGCGGCCTGGGCGGAGCAGTGCGTCGTCCAGTTTCTCAATGTGGTTGGTCGTGAAGATCAATATGCGTTCATTGCCGCAGCACGACCACAGCCCGTCGGTGAAGTTGAGAAGGCCAGAAAGCGTTATTCTCTTCTCGACCCCCTCTGGAGTCCCCTCTTCTGAGGATTCCAGAGACGATGTTTCATAATAGGACGGTTTCTTGCGCCGTAAGCGCGGGTGAGCAAGGCAGACGGAGCAGTCGATGTCTTCGATGACGATAACGGACTTGTTCGTCGTTTGAATGAGTAGCTGCTTCAGCTCGGAGTTGCTGCGGACCTGCGTCGAAATTCGATTGCTGCCTCAGGATTTCCGTTACTTCAAGAAAGTAATGGTGTATGGAATGATAGAGAAGTGCGGAGGATGTTCGATACCTGAGTAAGTTCCAAGTCGAAGACGTCCCACTTGAGGTAGTTGGCAATGGCGGCTATCATGCTAGATTTTCCCGATCCCGCAGGTCCGTATAACAAGTAGCCACGCTTCCACGGCCGGCCTACTCGCTGGAAATACTCCTTTCCGGCTACGAAAGAATCGAGATCTGCTTTTACGGATTGAAGCTGTGACGAGTCCATGGCTAATGTGTCGAAGGTGGACGGATGCTTGAAATGCACAGCTTGCCAGAGGTGCCTGCCTGAGGAGTATGTCGACCGGTTGTTCGAGTAGAGAAGCATCTCTCTGCATTTGAAGAAGCTAACATGAGCTAGGAAGAATGGTGTGTGGTTTCACATGGATCAAAATCCATAATCCGATTGTACTCCCATCAAACAAACAGAGCGGGTTTGAAGGGCATGGCCTGTTGCGAATGCCAGGACTTTACCTGTTTTTATGTTGGAAGTTGTAAGCGTTCTCACGGATTACGTCAAGGTACGCCGAGATAACTCTATCTCTGTCGTGTTTGTGCACCTTCATTGTATACGATCGCTGGTCTTGGCTGCTGCCATCGGTTGCTTTGTTTCCGTGCACTGTGTGCGTCCACCAGATTTTGGCACCTTCGAAGGTCTCCATCACTGCTTCACCTCCTGCCATTTCACTAACAATGCGGTAAGTAAATTGAATTTGTGCCGAGATGTTGCAACTCCGAAATAGTCAAGTTTCTGTATAGAATTTTTTGCGCGAATTTTTTAGATCTCTTGAGGTGAAAGTCTCTACCTGCGAGGGTAGAGATTGTGTTGGCGGAGTTCTTCATCCTGCAGAGCACGGTTTTGCGAGCACTTCGACAAAGCCCCTTCGCAGTCAAGTGGAGCTGCACGTTTTTGTAGAGCTCGTTGATACTGGCACCTTCGAATTCTGGAATCTCAAATACGACGTAGGGCATCCAATGAGAATTCAACCTTCGAAGCCCCCTGTTAATAGCCTCAGCGATTTCGAGTGGTAATAGACCCCGCAAAAAGGCCAAGCATCCCAAGATTGTCCACAAGTATGAGAACTCCATCTTGAACATGCTGACGGTTGTAAAACCTACGCATTGAATGCACACCTGCCTGATTCAGCTTCGCCGTCATGCATTAGCTCAATGCAGCTGAGTTCTAAGTATCATCAATTGCATACGCTGCCACACGTCGACAAAGATTTCTCGTGGTTCGACGAGAAGGCTACGACAGTCATTGTGGTTAGCTCGGCAATAACTTTGAAGCTACTGTGAAGACTATTGAAATCTGATATACTCGACTACAATGCCACTTAGGCACTCATTTGCACGAACTAAGCACTCACAGACATATTATTTACTGAAGTATGATGATGAGCAGTGAAGATAAAAAAATTCCTTTTTTTAATACAAAAAATCATAGAGTAAGAAAAAAGAAAAAGAGAGATAGAGTCATCATCAACAATCAGTACGACAAAGCCCGTCGAGGTAAATATGGTTATGGTCGTGTTTGGAAAACATGTAAGGGAAAGGCGAGACACGTGACGTCAGCGGTGAATAATCCCTCAGAAACAGCAAGTTACGCTTTCCTAAACTCATGTCAGGGCGCTCTCGTCAGCCAGAAAACCCATTGATTGTCACAATGGCAACATCAAGAGGCCAAAGGAGTTCACTGCCTCGACGAGGTTAGATATGGCTGTAATTGGGTGAATCCATCCTACCTTATTCGGTGAGTTGATTTCTAATGGACTTGGAGAGAGAGTGTATCAGGAACTAGATTGATGTTGATTAGAACAAACTTCAATGCGAGAGCAGGGTCGGAATACCTTACAAGCTGGGTCTGTCGACAAATAGATTTGATTTGAACCCGATTACGATCGACAGGAGTCCGCAGCTCCACACAGTATTTACTGCGTTGTGAAGTTGCTACTAACACAATACATGTCAAAATTGTTTATTTCCTTCACAAGTAATCGAGACCTGAGCACAGCGTCGAAGTTCATCCTTGGAACCAATCAATCAACTAATTTTCACTCAAAGTTGGCGCTGGTCGAATGCAAATCACAATCATTCACGCCCGTCACCGAAACAATTGAACAGCAATCAAGCCACTAGCAGCCCTTCAGCGACGACGACCACATCAGCAGCAGCTGCAGGAGCACGTATACGAACAACCCAGGCGTGAACCAGTCACTCTATCTCACTCCCTTCGTAGACAATCACAACCACTCTATGGACTTAGATTCAAGCTTCAGCTGCAAGTTAAAGCTTGCATCAGAAAGAAACGATGTGATGAACGAGAGAGGGAGAGAGCGAGAGTGAGCGCTGACCCCCAGCGAGACCACTTGGGCCAATGACTAGACACAACAGTGATGAGCAAAGGAAAGGGTGATTTCATGCGACTTAAGTAGTTAAGACAGGCTACTGTTTCTTCAGAATCCCAATTTGCCGCCTGTTTATAGGCTCATGATTAGCAGAGGATTGATCGGCTAGTCTAGAGGAGTAGGGGGGATTGTAGGATGCCGGATTGGGATGGAAGGAGGAGCTTACACAGCGGACGAGAGCATCAATAAGGCACTTAAAAGACAGACGATGAACCGGATCCTCGTCGCCCAACGGTGAGTGGTGGGCTCGCTCGCATGACCAGGACGAGAGACGAGAGACGAGATGGTTGGCGAAATGGGTGGTGGCCAACACCGTGGTCCATCTGGTCGCAGCTCGACGACGACGACGATGGTGCTCTCGCATCGGTGATGCCTGGATTGGTTAGGTACCCGCATCGAGAGCAGCCCCGATTCTTTTCTCGTGAGAATTCGCACTGTCTGTCTGCCTGGCTCCAGTGCGGACTGCCACGGTGACCAGCCCCCCCCCCCTCCTCCCCTCCCTTGTCGCGGTATGCTCGATTAGCGGCTACAGGTCTGATCCGGAGTGGTGGCATTGTCCGCGCCACCACGTCGGTGCCGTTGCCATTGGCCGTGTGAGGGGCGCTATTCCCACTGAGGACAGAAAGGTAGTGAGAATCTTTATTTATGTATTTATTTAAATGAATTTATTTATTTATTGAAGTTCCATGGACATTGTCCTCCTTCTTGAGTCCACGTCATCCTTGTGGTGTTCATATTTCAAAAAACAACAAAAATAAAAAAGACTATAATTTATCATTTGATGTCATTGAGTGTGTGAGCATGATTAGAAAGATGTTATAAATTTCAATGCTGAGATTGTTAGAGCATGTTATTGTTATTGTTATTATCTTGATTACGTTTTTTTTATTCATTGAATTTTTTAAAAATAAAATCTGTGTGAATTCCTTGGAGAAATAAACTGAGAAATTTACTATTTTAAATGCGATAATTTGTTTTTATTTTTTATTTTACAAAAAGCCAATAAACAAAGCCATTGATACCAAAATGTTCATTCATTGATAGTTTAATTCTCTAATATATATATATATATATATATATATATTTTAAATTTTATTTATTTGTGCACTTATAATTATAAACTCAAATCAATCAATTTGTAAAATATCTGCAACACTCACAAAAATCAGTTTGAATCATTGATTTTAATACCACCATTGATGTGTTTATAGACCTCTATTATATTCAATTCATCCATGTGGCAAAATGCACAACATTTCTCTTTCTATTGATATATTTGGTTAGGTTTAAATAATATTTTTTAATGCTTGAATACACCAATTTTTTAAAAAATAAATTAATAGTTTTTTACATAGAAATAAGATAGCACCAAAGAAGCATAATTATTAGTATATTTCTATTTGCAAAAAATAATGTATTGATATTTGTAATATTAGTATCAAAATATTAGTTGTAATTATGTGTAATTAAAATAAATTAAAATATAAATAATAATGTACTTAAATCTTAGCAATTAAAATATTTAAAAACTTTCAAATATAATATAAATGTATATAATTTAAAAGATTGAGTAATCTAATAAATCAATTGCAATAGTATTTAAAATCAGTAAGAAATAAAGCTACACTAGTAGTTTTCAAGATTATGATTTATGAAGAATCAACAAATTAATATTCTCTTGTGTTACTTGAAAAGAATAGATATTCACTCAAAGATAGCATAATATTAAAACTAAAATGACTATTGCCAAAGACAAGAAGACTAGAGACTCTTGAAACAAGATTAAGAACATGAAAGGCATTGACAAGAATAAAGAAGATTTTATTCTTGTCTCCATATACACTATCTAACTAAGAGCTACATAGTAATGTTCTATAGGACTTTCAACACATGTTTAACTTGCAAGATAAGTTTCCTATATGTTCACCTTATGGCCAATTTGTACTACAAGTCACTAACGTGTCCAATTTCATGGCCATATTTTCAACCTATCATTCACTTATAAACACATATAAATTTAAATTTGCCTACAAGATATCACATATTTTTATTTATAAGATAGTACAATCAGCTATAAGATATTACATATTTTTATTTGTTTCTATCTTATTTTTTTTATATATGTAATTATAAGTATCAATAATATCCATTAAAATAGATAAAATATAAATATAAAATATACTATTTAAAAATAAAATATAATAAAGAATATTATTAAATAAAGGCTTAAGTTACAAGTACACATCAAGTTATTATATGTACACCTATTATGTCTATATATATATTCAAGGCTTCCATTTGGCTCATTTGAATTTCTTTTCTCTTGTATTGGCATGGATCTTAATCCTCCTCCTTCTCTCCTTTGACTTGACGTGGGTCTCAAATCTTCCTTCATCATTTTTTTTTTTTTTTTTTGGTACAAATCTTGGCTCTCTTCTTTCTTTTTCTTTCTCTCGTACCAATCTTGACCTCCCTCTTTTTCTTCCTTGGCTTGATATATAGATGGTAAATTATAGAAAAAACCATTATGTTTAATCCATGCAAGCAATGTTGAAATTGGCAGCAAAGATATTAAACTTTTCTAGTTGGACCTATCCAAATTGAAACTCATCAATATTAGAAATGAGGTAGTAGTATGATTTAATACAATTACAATGAAATTGCAAATACATGATTGTTAGAAGGTAAACTATATATCTATGTGATTGAATCTTCACTTTTTATAAGTAGTTGTTTTCATGCCTTCATTTAGGCTTATGAATCAAGTACAATTTCTTGTTCATTACTAGAGCTTTGATAATTTGAATAGTTTAAATAATAATTTGAAGTTATGTCAAATTAGTCACATTTTTTTTGAATGATGTTTTACAAATAAATATTCTTATGCATGTTTGACATAGTTATATTGACTAAGTAGTCAAGAACTTGATAACACACTTAAAGAGTTGTGGCACTGATCTAAATGAAGCTTAACACTTGATTAATTATCCAAAGTAATGGCAACCTATTCTGTTCTATTGCTGGATTGTAAAAAAAACAATAGAAAAATATTGAGGAGTGATCAGATAAAAGATGTGTTAGTAAAGTACTCTTAATTCATGCAAATAAGTGCTTTGATGAATGAATTGGAATTCGTACAATAGTTGTCATTCTAAGCAATATTTCAAAGATGAATATTATATGATTATGGTGAAAGGTGAATAGAACTTAGAAGAAACATGCTAAAGGAACAAAAACATGTGCAGGGTCAATAGTGGTGTAGGCTTCGAGTTGTAAAAGACATTGACTAGCATTGGAGGCAAAGACTTACGCCAAGAAAAAAAAAAAAAAAAAAAGAGGCAATGAGACTCACACCAAAGCAAAGAAGAGAATGAAGGTGGTTGGAACCTTTCTTGGAACAAAGAAGAGAGGTTGTAAGACTTGTGCCATAGCAAGGAAGAGAAGAAGGTTGGTTAAGATCTATATTGGAGCAAGGAAGAGAAGAAGGGTGGTTATAATCTATGTTAGAAAAAAAAAAAAAAAAAAGGCAGCAAGACACATGCCAAAGCAAAAGAGAAAAGAATAAAGATTAAGATCTATATCAAGATAAAAAAAATAAAAAAATAAAAAAATATATATTTGGGATGAACCAAAAAAAAGCCTTAGATGTATATATAGACATAACGAATATATGTATAACAACTTGGGGTGTACTTGTAGCTTGAACCTTAAATATATTTATAGTTATAGAGTGTTGTCTTTTGTATTTGAATTTGTATGTTCTTTTGCATGTATTCTTTAATATTATATATTTATAAATATAAAAATTTAAGATAAAATATGATTAAATTTATATATATATATATATATATATATATATATAGTATTATCTTTCCTAAGTTATAAGATTGATTTGCCTTCTTTAGCATAACTTATAGGATGTTAATACTTACAAAGGCTGTGATAATATCAATTTGATCAAAATATGCTTTATGTATAAACTTATTGCTTATCTAGTATATTTTTTCTTATAAGTTGTTGTAATATAATATGACTATATTGTAAAACTATAATATAAATTGATTTTTTAATTAATATCTAATTATCTTGATTCAATAATAATTCAAGATATCTAAACATGGCTCTATAAAAGCTTCTTAGGTTATTTTCTTATCTTAATAGTTAATAGATTGAAGGTTAATCAGTAATTTTACCTTCTATGTTGTAGAGACTCTTTTACTACCTTAGAAGGGCCATAAATTGATAAAATCAAGTTAGAAGAGATAAATAATTAGTATTGTTGATACTAAGGTTAAGTTGAGGGTAGGATTGGGCTAAAAAGTCCTTAGGATAGGTTAGATTGATACTCGGAGATCGATTTTTTGTAAGACAGGATCAAAATCAGACCTTTGGCCACTAAAACGACTGCCTAGGGCAAAATAGGGTTTCATTTGAAGATCAAAGATTAGGACTTGAGAACTAGGTTAGAGCTTCTTTAAAGACATGAGATTGGTTTTCATAGGATTTGGAGAAGGTTAGCAATTATTGTTGGAAGTCAAGGTTTGTATTGACAACTTGGGATTTATACAATGAAATTAGGGCTAACACTCTTTGTTAGTTTGTATAATTGGTGTCACATCTATAGTTCAAATTTTGAAAATGCTTGGTTAATAAGTGCATGTGAAAGTTTGTGGTAATCCAATAGTGCAATTGGGAGATATCTGGGTTTTGGTACAAGAACTTATCGGAAGTTGGCAGTTTGGATTTGAATAGGGTTTCTATGATATCTAGAGATCTAATAGTTGGATCAAGGTGAAATTTAGCATGGTGTTGAAGGACTTCAAGATCAAGCTACATACCAATTTTGAAATGAAGTTAAAGATTAGAAAAGGAGAAATCACTACTGGAACTTTTGCTTCACCTTTCAAGTTGGTGGCCGAGTAACATCAGTGTAATTTTTGGAGATTTTCTCACAATCCATAAAATAGATTGGTCTAAAAATTCTTAAGCATATCGAAGACTTATATTAACAATCACATGAAAAATTTCACATCAATTGGATGATCAAATTAGAAGTTACAGCTTGTCAAAATTCACTGATTAGAGTTGAGGCTTATAAGAAAAATCTAAATTATTTAAATATGAAAGTAATGAGATAATTGAGGTTTATGTGTGATTGAGGCTACTAAGAAGAGTATTTTTTAGCACTTTTGAATTGGAATTTGGATTATATTCTTTTTATATGGATGAAACTTATTAGGGTTTCTTAGATGTTTGTGAAACACAACCTCACCTTCCACAACTAGGTACGTGGTGCATTCTCAAGCAAGACAACATGTTATATGACAACGTCTAATACCTTGTCACTACATGTAAGTAAAAAAAAACATGTCAATATGTACCTTTCAAGACTTAGAAAACTTATAAAGAAAGCATTGTAATTCATCTCTTTAAACTAAAAGGTTTGACCAATGTACCATAACAATGTTACGCTTCACCAATATGCAGATCTACAAACAAAAGAATATGTGACCTTTGATGTCATAGATGATCCTTGCCGAGTGGCCCAAAACTAAGTTTAATCTTGTAAAAGTATACTTACAAATTAACATTAATAAGATCTTGAAGAACTATGAGAAGTACAAAATAATAGATAATAACCAATTTCAAACAAAGTGCCTAAAGCTGATTCAATTTTTTGATTTTGAAGAAGCGCTTGCTTTGTGGATTTTCCAATGTTAAATTCAAAATATGATGATGTCATTAGAATTCATTAAAGAGTACAATCAATAATTTGTAGAGATGCTTATAATTACCAAAGGAAAAATTAAGTTTTTAAATGGTTGCTTTGAGAAGTTTCTTTCATGCCACAAGTTGAAAATTATCAAAATACATAAAGAGGCAGACTCAACTAATCAAGTTGATATCGATACAATGATGCCTACTTTGTACATCAATATTGCAAGCTATAATATGTGTGACATTTATAACATTAATGAAATAAAACTATTTTACAATATGGTGCCAAACTCAACCATTGCTCAACAACAAATCACCAATAATAAAAAAATAAAAAAATAAAATATAAAGATCACTATTGCATTTATAGCAAATGTCAATGGAAATCATAAGTTGTTACTTTTTTTCATTAGCCATGCTTACAAGCTCCATTTTATAGGCAAATAGTTGGACTTTTGTTGTCGTTTCAAGAAGAAAGCATGGATGATCAAGGTTTTTTTTTTTTTTTTTTTTTTTTTTTCAAAAATTGCTAAAAATGCTCAATAAAGAAATGGTAAGTGGACATTGGCAGATCCTTCTCCAAATGGATAATGCACCATTATAAATTACAAAAAATTATGTGACTTCAAACATTGATATTTGTGCCTTTTTTTTTTTTAACATCATAGCAAAGATCTAGTCAATGGATGCTGAAATTATCATGGCATTGAAATGGCACTATCAGCACTTCCATAAGCACAATGTGCTTAGTTAGGACAAGCAAAATGAGCTCAGTATTTACAAGATCAATTAACTAATAACAATACATTAGTTACTTGCAATTGGACAAAACTATCTCCAACAATAATAAAGAACTGCTTGAAGCATATTAGAATATTTGAGCAAGCACTTGAAGTTTTAGAAATCAACAATGGTAAAAAAACAATCAAAGAAAAACTAGTGGACATAATTTGGGATCTTCCATTAAAGAATCTAATCTCAATCAAGAACCACTTAATTCAATTAAAGAGAATGATGTGCATATTGAGCTAGATAATTATGAGATGGTTAAGCATCATCATCAACAAGTAGAAGAATGTGAAGATATTAACAACACCCTTGAAGAAGAATTAGCGACTGTATTGATCACATGCACAAAGAAGCTACAAAGCTTTTTTGTTGTTATCTCCATGCTTAACATTGGAGATGTGGATGAATATGCTACCTACAAAACTCTTTGCAACATTTAGCGAAAGTTGTGTATGGAAAGTCTCCAACAATGCATGTTCAATTCCTAGATATGAGGTAATGGCCCTTTTGGCTATTTGTGCTCCTTTTTGCTTTCTCCATCCCTACTTTTTTTCCCTCCACAAAGTTATATTTTTTTGTCAATGCCATAACCTATAACTTAGGAGAAATATAACATAACCACCATAGAACCATGTCAATTCCTTCAAATTTTTATAATTTACGAGGGATTAAAACTTAGTAGAAGAGAACTTAGCAGAGGTAATACTATATATATACATATATATACATATATATACATATATATACATATATATATATATATATATATAGTCCAACAAATAATATTTAAACTTGTATTCAAATTATATAATGTGAATAAAAGAAACAATTTTATTTTACCAATCTTGCAATGAATACTTTTCAAAGATAAACAAGAAAAAGTTAGAAAATACAGTACTGTTCTAAAGCATCAAAATCTCATTTATACAATAATGAGAATAATAATAATCTATGTTAACTACATTGCATTACTAGTAAGAATACAAGTGTGAGAATTCATGAAAAGAATAGGAGAAATGACCGATGTATATTCTATAATTATGAATGTGAATGACAGCATTTATGGCAATGGCTGCTTTTTAAAAGCCCACCAGCATCCCTTTCGTGTGAGCACAGGTGGATAATTTCCTCACCTACATTCATTCATTCAATACATACATATCTAGTGGACAGCATAGCCTAGAAGTGCTGACCTGGAGGCTTTGAAGAGCGAGCCACAGTGCCAGCCCACGTTATTTGTGACTTTGGATTTGGCACCATTTAGTCGGTAGCTCATGGCGTGGCTTCTTCATCGGTGGAAACTTTGGTCTTCCTCTCCTTTTTTTTTTTTTTTTTTTTTTTTTCGTTTTTGCTTTGTTTCTTCACCAGAATTCCTGATATTGCATTTTCCTTTTCATTTACAAGGGTGTGAAGAGAAATGTGGTATTGCCATTTTGATATTCGAAGTTGGACCATCAGATGTGCAATCCAGAGCAGGATATCGTTTCAGATGGCCTCACAAACCAGTTGAATAGTGATTCCGGTTGTAGTAGAATTCCAGGAATCGATTTATCGACAAGTCATCATGTGGTATTGAACTGCAGAGCCGCCGCGAACGTACGCATGCAACGGTGCAGTGATAATTGGTGATACCTGGTTTCTGATCCCTTTCAGCACCGGCCTCATTACTTTTTCTCGCTCTACAGCTTCGTGGCATTTCGTGCTTGAGCTGTAGAGAGTGGTGTACCCCACGCCCTCGTTTGATCGCAGTGTGATAGGAACAGCTATACGAATGCAGTTGACATTACGTTGCAACCTTCGAAATTGTGTTTGCTTTCCTTTTTTTCCTTTTTTCCGAAACTTCTCGTCATTCTCTACCAGATCCTGGCTTAATTCTCTAGCTTTGACACTGGAGTTGGCTTGATACGTTTCGTGGTTCTCAGTGGAAATCAATAAATCGTGATTCTACTGCAGGTACACAATCCTTGATCAGATAGCCGAAATCATTGGGTTATCATGGACGGTACGTGGCTGGAGGACTGAAGAATGCCAAGCACGACGCTCCACAAAAATGATGGCTCGAGGAGACACAAAAGTATTCCCCCGAAAATGCCAACACCATTGCCACACCCTTCCTTGAACCTGCACGCCCTTCACAGTGGGCCCAGTAGATCCACCGACCCAATCCATACAAGCAGTTTTGGTTTTGGTTTTGGTTTTGGTTTTGGTTTTTTTTTTTTTTTTTTTTTTTTTTTGCGGTACGCAGTGTGCGAGTTTCATTCTCCAGGTGTCAGAGTTGTGGGAGCTTGACACTCTTGTTCTAGAATCCAGCACGAGAAGCCAGATTGGCTTAAACTGCAAACCTTTTTTTGTCATCAGGGTCGGTGGGCTTTCCACCACGGCGCAGCTTTCGTGCATTCTTCTCATGCATGTGCAAGAAAGTTCCAATATCTAACCATCGATCAATTTTGTTCTTTCAATTATCGATTCTAAAAAATATATAAATATAATTATTATTTTTACACTTTATATTATTCTGATCGTCGGGTTATTTTCTGATTTTTTAAAAATTCATCTCTATTATATTATTTTACTTTTCCTTTTTTCTACTGGGGATTAAATCTTGAAACTGTAATTGAAGATTTATCTCAAATTGATTCTACATAGGTTTCTACTTCATGTCCTTGTTTTATGACGTTATCATTCTAACAAATGATTTATAAATTTATTACCAAAGATAACCTGAGAAGGTTGTAATTTTAAAAAAAAATCACAAGGTAGACATGACGCATAGCAAGGAAGATCTCGTAAAATACACGAACATCAAGTAACAACTTCGGATAAATATCACCATCGTTTTGGAAATTACGCATGCACGACATCTCATTGATTTAATCTAACAAACATGAACTCATGGCTACTTACAGAGGAAACTTGCCAAGTAACGTCATTTTACTGATGAGGACCTCGGTGTTACTTGAAGCAGAGTGCTTATGACATTCAAAGAACGAAGGAGCTTTGCACAGTTGGGAGGATTTTACAGGCCATCGTGTCGGAGTCTGATCCACGTTACTTCCACCCAAGGAGAAGATTCATACAACGGTGCCCTTCTGAGCATCTCATTCAAGGCTCTGCATGCTTGGGTTGCGAGGTTGGGCGGTACCATTGATCTCGTGTGATGGCTTTCCACATCACTTGAACAATGCATAAATTGGCAGCGTTTCCACAACGGTAATACAGCTCACCGGGATTCGAGATCCCCTTCGATTAACTTACCTACGCTCAATTTTATTTATTTATTCTGTAATATTCCTTTTTGAAAAGTCATGAGCAGAGCTCTGACAAAGTTCTGAAACGAGTTCAAGAAAAAAATAAAAGTTGAAAAAACGTCGAAAGCTTTTATCTCGGTGGACAGTGGTGCAGCTGCACTGTAAGAGGCAACGGCATTTCACCTTATCTGACTGCTGCAAGGATGCGAGATCGAATGGAAACGCTAGGCTAGATGCTGTCCAATGGGGGCGAGTTATGTTGCGTTGAACTTTCACCTTTCAGGATTCTTTCAAAGGATGTGCAGGTCCAGTATTTTGAATATCACTTGTAGGCCCCATTACAGGTGGTCGGCACAAGACCAGGTTGACAAAGTGGCCCTAGTCCACGGAAAGCTTCTTAGTTGAAAAAGTCATGTGCAGCTCATCCTGCACCGCGGTAGTGGCCTCATCCTTCGCTGAGGGGTGACTCACAGGATTCTCAGCAACCTTGGAAGTACTCTCGCGTGTGTAAGTGTTCGTCAAGTCTGTGAACTCATGAGCTTGGCAAATACCTCACCAGCCCGTTTGATACAATGGATAGCAGTGGAATTGAAGAGCATACGATAGATACTACATGATTTTCCTGAAGATCTAAATTATAATCTGGATAGACCCGAAGATTCATTGTTTGAGCTGACTGTTACTGTTGCGCTTTGGTGCGCCGCAATCCCTTTACAATCTGCTCTTTCAGCACACGCCGCAGGATTTTGCCCGCCGGAGACTTGGGTACGGATGACACGAACTCGACATGCCTTATCTGCTTGTACGTAGAAACCTGTTGAAAGAAAACACCCAGGATACCATCAGGTGGTTTCTGTCATTTTGACGATTGAAGGAACTCACATCTGTCCTAAGATTGAAGTTAGTGCGGAACAGTGACTTGAATTTCGCTCCTGATTCGTGAGCTGAATGCAAGATACGACACCTTGGAAGCCACAAACGCCTGGATTTCGGTTGGTGGAACGACAAAACCATGCTTGAGCACCACGCAAGCTCCCGGAATCTCTCCTGCCACTTCATCTGGAATTCTGCAAATCTGAGTTTGGAAGTAAGTAAACTCATCAACAGAATGCTATTGAACTTTGAATCGGCATCAATAGACTTGAAATGATCACTAGCAGTTATTAGATTGAAAAGTCTTACGGTACGACTGCAGCGTCCGCTATGGCTGGGTGAGAGATCAGGATTGCTTCTATCTCGGCAGGGGAACCTGCACAACTCTCATAGCAAACTCTCAAGATCATTTCAGTGAAGTGTGACGTGTTCAAAACGGATGATTTAACGCTACATTGCATTACCTGAAGGGAATTTCAATAATACTATAGTACCATACCTGAAAGCCATTGTATTTGATGACCTCTTTCATTCTTTCAACGATGAGGATATCTCCATCGTTGTCAATGTAACCAATGTCACCCGTGTGGAGCCAGCCCTGAGAGTCTATGGTCGCCGCTGTTGCTTCTGGATGCTTGAAGTACCCTGAATTTCACATCGGAAACCACAAGCTCATACACATCCAAGGGTGTGAAAAACATTTTGTTTCCATTTCAAAACATCAAACGGCGACATCCAGACATTCATTTATCAAAAGGATCCTTTCTCAACCCTCGTGGGTGAAGACATTGAGAATTTTTAGCTCTATTTGCGCGGGATTGAACATATTTTATACACTCGTTATCAAAGAATCTTTATGACTAAAGTAAAGATATTTTGTAATTTTCAGTATGGTCTAATCGTTTAAGGTGTTATTGCTTAAAATGGACGACACGTCCATAATTTTAACATCTCCTGTTCCTAATTAAATTCCTTAAGGGGTTCAACAAGAGATCATCAACATTGGATGCCAATGAATGTGAGAAACCATCTGCTTGCGCAACCAGTGATCGTGCTGACGAAGGATTGCCAGGAAGACTGGGAAATCCCATGAACTGATGGAATTGTTACCTTTCATGGTGGGTTCGCCTCTTACACAAATCTCCCCTGATGAATTTGCAGGCAACGACAAGCCAGAAGTTGGATCTTCAAACTTCACTTCCAATCCTGGCACGATGAATCCCACAGTGCCCGGCTTGGATGGTCCTCTTCCATGATTGCAGATGCAATGTGAGACAGTCACGCAGCTGTACTCAGTCAATCCATATGCCTACAGGCATGATGTTCACTGTAAGACAAAGAACTGATTACTATGGACTTTCATAGAACACTTCTGTTTTTGTGGTCCACGATTTTCACCTGATGGACTTCAACTCCTGGAAATATTGTCTCAAAGGCCTTCTGCAGCTCAATGCCCAGCGGATCTGCAGCGGTCAACACCGAATTCAGTCTGAACTTGCTGCAGTCCAAGTTATCAAAGTCGGTTTTCACAAGCTGGAGAAGTATCGGGGGTGCTACAGGCGCGAATGTAACGCCGTAGTTCGTCAGTATGTCTAGAAATTCCTCCAAGCTGTACCTGAATTAGATTCAGATGCGGAGAGGGAAGTTAAAATGATTAGTGTTTTTTTATTTTATTTTATTTTATTTGGTGCTCCAGCAATCAAGTGCGGAGATGTGCAGCTTTATACCTGGTCACGACCACTTCTTTGCCCTTCATGCGCACTGTCGCACAGCAAATTCCGATTATACCATAGATGTGAAAGAAAGGCATGAGTCCCAGGACCACACGCTCGCCATCCGGAATGATTCCATCTACATTCTTACTCTCAACGTCGGGCACGGTTTGGTTCAAGTTCGCAACAATGTTTCGATGAGTGATCATGACGCCCCTCGGTACACCTGTAGTACCTGAAGAGTATGGTAATGCACACACGTCGTGCTCCGAGATCTCTACCGTGGGAGCTAAAGACCCGTCCGCCTCGAACAGAGACGTGTAAGAACGCGATCCTTTTGGCACGTCCTCAGCTACCACCACAACAGGGAGGCTCAGGGCTTCAACCTTCTTGTGCGTTTTCAAGTCTGTGATGACAAGTTTTTCTCCGGAATGCTTAGCTTGCCTCTGAATCTCGGACTCATGTGCAGCTGGATTTGACCCCCTGTAAATAGCACCAAGTGAAATGATGCCAATCACGAATATGAAATACTCAGTAGTGTTGGGCAATACGATGATCACAACGTCGCCTTTTCTGATACCGAACTGAAACCACAGCCCTGCTGCAACATTTCTAAGCAGCTGTAGCACTTGACCGTATGTGTACTGATGCCCATCAGTTGCGTCCAAGAATGCCACCCTGTCCAGATAGTTCTCTATGTTTTGTAGGACGTAACTGTGCAAGGTCAACCCGGGGGGTGGCACAACGACGGGATCAGATGAAAATGTGCTGCGGAAGATGCGAAGCTCTTGATCTGGACGTAATTCATTGATAATATGCTCTGACATCAACTCAGTCGGGACACTCTCTTCCACTCGGCTCAAGGGATCCATTCTGTCCTTGACAATATGTATACACTTGCAGTAGCCCGATGCGGTCTTCTCAAGTCTTTTCAATGTCAATAAAACAAAGCAATAACATCTGCAGGTTGCTTCTCTAATCAATATCACTGGAGTGGATTCCAAGCTAAGGTTCGAGTCGGACAGGCACTGAAATCCAATAAAGCAAATGGGGCGAAAGATAGCTCCCTAGGAAGCGAATCAGCGACTCAGAGTACTCAACCAAAACGCCTCAAAAGGCAAGAAAAGAAGGTCCAAGTCAAAACTAGGACTACTGGAATGACCTGAACATGAAAGCGTTGGGTTGGGCTCAAATAACAAACAAGCAGCACTGTTACATACAGAAGAAGGGGAGCTGGCAGAATGCCCAGAACTCAGCAAGCACATGAGAGAGAAGCAGCAGCATCAGCAGGTGAGGAAGAGTGTGTGGATGGAGGAGAGAAGTGGGCAACAGCAGGGAAGAGAGAGAGTAGGAAGGCAGGAAACATGCAGGAAATGAAAGGGGGGGGGGGGATTGCTGGGCACACTGCAGGTGTGAGAGAGACGGGGCAGAGACACAGAGAAAGGCCCCAGTTGTGTGACCATACACGGCACTCACTCACTCCCCTCCTCCTTTCCCCCTTTCTCTTCTCTTCTCTTTGCTTTGCTTTCTTTCTTCTGCCACGCTCTCCAGCTGCTTCTTCTTGCTTGTGCCCTTTCTAGCAGCCCCAGTCTTGTGTGGATGGATGAACATGGAGATGGATGCATGAGTCGAGGGACAGATGAGCCTATGAACGAATGGTTGGATGAATGTCAGTATGTAGATGAATGTGTTGCTGGATGAGTGGATGGATGATGGATAAACTTTTGTGGTTTAAAATATATATATATATATATATCAACCCCACCAGCCATCAATTTGATCCACCCATCATGAAAATTATGAAAAATTATATCATTATTTGATTATAATAGTACCCATATAAATGTAAAATTGAAAAATAGATTGTTAAGGTGCAATATGTTATTATAAATATTATTGGAAGAGCAATTGGATTAATCATGGTTAATATATGCATAAAAATAGAAAATCTATAGAGACTTAACTAATAAAATACTTCAAATTTGGTAGCTATAATAAATGGTAAGAATAGGATGCTATATATTTATAATGTTCATGTTGCCTATTTCATTGCAACTCTAAATTTGTATAAGTCACTTTGACCATGTTACACTTTTACAATCTTAGTTTTGTAATTTTCTATTGTGTTATCTTTTATTTAGGGAAGGAAGCAATAGGCTCTTTGGTGTTGTTCTATTTCAAAATGAAAAATGTATTCAATATAAATCCTCAACTAGAGAAATCATTTGATATATATGAAGATATAAAAAAAATACTTATCTTCATATACACACATTTAATGTTATGTAATTCATCAACGTTGCTTTAATAAGGGTCATGTCATCTTTAGGTATAATAGAGGTTGCACTTACAATGGATCTAAAAAAAAAAAAAAAAAAAAAAAAAAAATTAAACATAATTCAACCATGTGATTAAGATGGTGTCTATTTGAATTCTATAGTTGTTTGTATGTAGACAAATACTATCACTTGTTGGTTCAAAATAGAAGTCATAATCATGATCCATCTGTATTATTGGTAAAATATTGAATTGCTTGTCATCTCTAATATGCACAAAAAGCTCTAATGCTTATTGATGCTCAGATACTTATTATAAGAATAGCTCCAAAGGATGTTGTCACTACTGTATACCAAAGAAACTCTATAAGCTTAGTAGTTGCATACACTATGTATAATAAATGCTAATATCTTTGTTAAGCTCACCTTTATGGTTGTTTGTGTATTTATTTTTTAATAAAAAATCTTTACAATATTGCATATTAATATACATACTATTACAAATATACATGCTTCTTCTAATAATTACCTATATGATTAGGACAAAGTAGATAAAAATAGATAAAGATTGATACTAGGATTAAATTGAGGGTAGAATTGGGCTAAAAAAATAATGGATAAGTTAGATGGATACATGAAGGTCGACCATTTGTGGAACTGAGTCAAAATCAGACCTCTAGCCACTAAAATGATTGCCTAGGATAAAGTAAGGAGCATTCAAAGATTGACAACAAAGATTTGGGAGCTAACTTCAAATTCATTCTAGTGATGTAAGGCTTGTTTTTAAAAGTTTTTGAATGACTTTGCAATTATTGTTCAAAATTAGGGTTTATATTGGTGTTTTGGGATTTATACAATACAATTAGGGCTAGCACTCTTGGCCAATTCATTCAATTTGTGTCACATCTATAGTTCAAAATTTGATAATATTTAGTTGATTGGGTGCACTAAGTGTGTATAAAATTTTGTATTATTCTAATAATGAAATTGAAAGATATCTAAGTCTTGATATAAGATGGTATTAGAAGTTGGTAATTTGAGGTTGAATAGAGTTTCTATGATATTTGAAGATCTACTAGTTGGATGAAGGTGAAATTTGGCATAATATTAAAAGACTTCAATATTAAGCTATTTATTGTTTTTGAATTGAAGTTAATAGTTAGAAAAGGAGAAATTACTATTAGAATATTTGCATCAACTTTCAAGTTGACAACCAAGTAACATCAATGCGGTTTTTGGACTTTTTCTCACAATTTGTAAATTGAATTAGCTTGAATTTTTTTTGAATATATAAAAGATTTATTATCACATTTGTGTGCAAAATTTTGCACCAAGTGGACAATTAGATTAGGAGTTATAGCTCACCAAAGCTCACTAACTAAGATTAGAGTTTACAAGGAGAAATCAAATTACCTAATTATGAAAGTAATAAGACAATTGGGATTTATGTATAGTTGAGGTTATTAAAAAGAGTGTTTTTGAGTACTTTATATTAGCTTTAAGTACTTTTGAATTAAAATTCGAATTACATTCTTCTTATATGAGTGAAACTTATTAAGGTTTCTTAGATATTTGTAAAACATGACTTCACCTTCCATAGCTAGGTGCCCAATGCATTTTCAAATAAGATGACATGTATTACAACATAAGTGGTGAATCCAATGTGAAGGTTTGAAATAGAAGGTGTTAGATTGTATTTGTGGTTATTTGAAATTGATGGCACAAGGAAGAAAGAAGGTTGAATTTGGAGTTTTTAATGGAGCTTTAGATGGAGCTTCAAGTGGATCTTCAAGTAGAGCTTTAAATGGATTTTTTTATTGGTGGATGTAATTTGGTTCAAACACTATAAATATGTTTCAAGCATTTACATTATTTATGCAATAGCAACAAAGCAATGATTGCAAAGAGACATTAACAACCAAAGCATTACAAGTAGTGATCAATAAAATTGACTAATTTCATGGAAGAAATATTTCAAAGTACTTAAGATGTTATGTACAAAAAATGGAATTAAATTGAGTTTTTGAAAAGAAGATGATTGAACTATTTGAACTTGCCATGATACTAGAGATAAGAAAATATGTTACATCAATTATGAAGCATCATGGAAATTCATGGAAGAAATTTTTATATACATTAAAAGACAAATATTTCTTAGAAGATACTAATTATGTTACTAAGAAATTATTTTTGAAATAGATTGAGTAATCTAATAAGAATTTATAAGCAAAAAAATTATTGAAGGAATTTAAAAGATAATATTCTCAAATATCAAAATTAGAAAAATTAACATTGAAACCAAACAAAGTTGAGTTATTTCTTCAAGCTACCGATGAAAAATTACAAGAAAAATTGGAGTTGGTACTTAAAGACAAAGAAGAAGAGGAAAGATTGACAACGAAGTAAAAAAATGTTGAAGATGTGATGGATTTGCTTGTAAAAAGAGAAAAAAAGAATAAGATTAATATTTTAAGAGTAGTATAAGCACCTAAAACTCAAGTGCATACAACACAATTGGCAATGTCTATTATTCAACCTCCAATGTCTACATTAAAGAAAGAAGACATAAGACTTGAAGAGATTATTTTGAGGATGCGAGATCTCTTAATCAAACTTACAAGGCTTGAAGAAAAGACTTCTATAAATAATTCAAGGGCTAATTCTAAACAAAAATATGTATAAAGATGTATTTGGTATAACGATATTTTTTATTTTCAAAAAGATTGTAGTGAATTTAATGAGACAATACAACAAGACATTATTTTTTAGAAAGATGGAAAAGTGGCATTGAAAGATACTGGTCATCTTTTTCAAACCAACTTTGGTAAGAAAAGTATAAAAGCATTAGTTAAGAATTAATTGGATGTACATGGGCTTAGGAAAATAGAAGCTAAAAGTTATAGTACTAGGATAGATGATGATTTTGATAGAAGTATAGAGACAAGTGGATTTTAGATTTTTTCCATTTCTACAATGCAAAAAGGAAAAATACATTGGGAAGTATTATTGAGAACTACAGCTACAATACATGGTATAACAGATTGAAAAGATCATGTAGAGGCTCTTTTGATTCATGCATATATTGCTAAGAGCCACCATGAAGCCTTGATGGAAGAAAAGAAAAGAAGAAATTTTGATGATATAAGACAAGAAAATTCTTCTCAGAGACAAACTCAAGGAGACAAGGCTAGTAAGATGGCTTCATAAGAATTATTAATAGAAGATATTTCAGCAATGTCAAAAAGAAAATCAAAAGATATAAAAGACAAAGATAAGTTAATAACTTATAAACTACTCTCTGATATTGAAGTAGCAACAGATTTAAAAGAGATGCTTGAAGAACGTGTACTCAATGCTAAGATTGAGAATACATTGATGGAGATTTTGAGAATTGCCAAGAAAGAATTATATGATGTTATTATTAATAATATTAAGGAGAAGAGATAATTAATGAGTAGAATTAGATTGAGTCATGCTATTGATGTATACATATGTGAGGATGAAGAAGATGTACTTGATAATTATTGCAAATAATCAACAAGTGAGAGGAGGAGTCATCATCAAAGAATACGTTTTAATGATCAAAGTGATAAAATAAAAAAGAAGTTTTAAGCCATTATACTCAAAAGCATTGGACAAGGACAACTACATAAGTATTTGTAAAGATAGGAGATATAGAAGAATTGGTTGTTGTTTTAGTTGATCACGGTTTTGAAATAAATCTTATGTCTAAGGATCTTTATAAAAAATAGAAATAGTTAATTGATGTGGACCATAGATAGGTAATACAAGCAGCTAATAATATGTAAGGTGAATTATATGGAGTTTGTCCAGATGTTAAAATTTGGATTGGAGATGTAGTAATAGAGTAACATTTCTTTATTCAAGTTACAATGTCTTATCCATTGATTTTAGGAGAATCTTATATTATAGCGATATGGATGGAAACAAAAGTATTTGATGATTGTTCTACCTATGCAAGGATACATAGTGAAGATAGAAGAAAAGCAATATAATTTCTAATTGTGCTTCCTAATCATGAACAAAATCAAAATATATTGTAAGAAAAGCCATTGTTTAGAGTTGTTGAAGAATTTAAGGATTTTAGAGAGTATCATTATAAAGCGTAATTATAAAAGTACAAAAAAAAGAAAAGAAAAAGATGGTATGATACCAATTACGACATATGGTTCATTTGGTACATATTAAAAGATGTGTAGATTTGGAGGAGATAGATGTTGTATTGTAATATGACTATATGGTGAAAATATAATCAAAAATAAAATTTTAATTAATATCTAATCATCTTAGTTCAATAATAATTCAAGATACTTAACCATGGCTTTTACAAAATGTCTCTTAGTTTATTTTCTTGTCTTAATAGCTAGTATGTTAAAGGTTGGTTAGTAATTTTATCTTCTAGGTTGTAGAAACTCTTTTACTACCTTAGAAAGGCCATAAATTCAAAAAATCAGATTAAAAGAGATAAATAATTAGCATGATTAATACTAGAATTAAGTTGAAGGTAGGATTGGACAAAAAAACCAATGGATAGATTAGATTGATACCCTAGGGTCGATCATTTATTGAACTGGGTCAAAATCAGATGACTAGCCACTAAAATGATTACCTAAGATAAAGTAAAGGGCATTCAAAGATTAGCAATCAGGATTTGGGAGCTAGCTTCAAGTTGATTTTAGTGATATAAGGCTTTTTTTTAGAGGGTTTTGAATGACTTTGCAATTATTGTTCAAAGTTAAGATTTATATTAGTGATTTGGGACTTATACAATATAATTAGGACTAGTACTATTGGCTAGTTCATGCAATTGGTATTACATCTATAGTTTAAAATTTGAAAATATTTGGTTGATTGAGTATGCTTAGTGTGTATAAAATTTTGTAATAATCTAATTAAGCAATTGAGAGATATCTAGGTTTTGATACAAGAGGGTATTAGAAATTGACAATTTGAAGTTAGATAGAGTTTCTATGATATTTGAAGATCTTTTAATTAGATCTATGTGAAATTTGGCATCGTATTAGAAGACTTCAATATCAAGCTACATACTATTTTTGAATTGAAGTTAATAGTTGAAGAAGGAAAAATTGCTACTAGAAAATTTTGTCATAGACATATATATTTATATCAATAGTTACTTATATGATTAAATAGAAGTAGGTAAATATAGAATAATTTTATAAAGTCTTCTAGAGAAGCTTCATAGAAGCTTTATAGATGTGATTTTGACTTTAGATGTGTTTGTAGGTTAGAAACTTGGCCAAAAAGCTAACCATGTATTGATAGCTTGTGGAACAAATTATCTCCATGTACTAGCTTGTGGAACAAGCTAACTATGTGGCACATACATAGATAACTTACCTTGCAAGATAAAACATGTGGCTAATAAAGTCAACATATGTTGGAGGTCATATAGGACATCGCCACATAGCTCTTAGTTAGATAGTATATATGGAGGCAAGAGTGAAGCCTTCTTCACTCTTGTCAATGCCTTTCTAGTCGTAGTCTTGTTTCAAGACTTTTTAGTCCTCTTGTTTTTGGCAATAGCCATTCTAGTTAATATTACATCACCTTTTGAGTGACTTTCTAGTTCTCTTCAGTGAAAGTGTCACGGCCATAATCATGTAAGCTAATAATTACATATAGAAATAGGTAGAAGTAAGTAAAAGTAGATAAAAGTAAGTTAATTCTATAATATTTAATATAGAAGCTTCCTAGAAACTTCCTAGACGCTGCTTTGACTTCATAGGTGTCTTTAATTGACTTTTTGGATTAGAAACGTGGTCAACAAGTTGGCCATGTGCCACACATGTTGTTAGCTTGAAGATCAAGCTAACTATGTGGCCCACACGTAGAAAAACTTGCCTTGTAAGTCAAGGCATGTGTCCTACAAAGTCAACACATATTGGAGGTCCTATAGAACGTCGCCACGTAGCCCCTAGTTAGATAGTATATATAGAGATAAGAGTGAAGGCTTCTTCACTCTTGTCAACTCCTTTCTTGCTTCTAGTCCATGTTCAAGAGTCTTTAGTTTCTTGTCTTGTGGCAATAGCCATTCCAGTTTCCTTTTAATATACCTACTTGTTTATATTTTGACTTATTATATCGAGATAGCCTTTTGGTGTATATTTTTCCTCATCGAGTCTTTGTCCTTGACAGATTGACAAGAGTACACTTACAATATCAGAGCTTTGTTTTTTCTTGAGTAAGAGTGGATTACCCCTTTCTCTTGACAAGACATAAGCATATTAGAAGTTTGTGGATTACCCACTTCTAAACTGATATTGTTCTTAGTATCTTCTTTGTTATCAAGTCTTTCTTTTCTTTTGTCTTGAGCAATATCAAACAAATTTTTCTTCTTAGTGTCATTATGGCTGAACTTGTTGAAATGAAGAGTGCAATGGCACAAATGCAAGAGCAAATGAGGGAGTTAATGCTTGCGATGCATCAACTCAATTCACCAACACATGAAAGAACAAGAATAGCAGAAAGTGGAGATATAGAGATGATCGGAGCTGCTTCAACATCTACAACAAATCACATTCCTTCTCCAATTGTACAACACCCTATAAGCACTAGAGAACCAAGAATTGCCTTACCTGAGAAATTTGATGGTACGAGATCAAAGTTTCGAGGGTTCATCAATCAAGTACAATTGGCAATTGAACTTCAACCGCAAAGCTATCCAACTCCAGGATCACAAGTCAGATTTATTGGCACTCTACTTTCTGGTTCTGCATTATCGTGGTTTTCGTCTTTTCTTGAACAACAAAATCCAATATTGGACAATTTGGAAGCTTTTATGGTAGAGTTTCGATCTATGTATGGTGAACACGATGCAACTCGTGTTGCAACAAATAAGATCCGAATTCTGTGACAAGGAAATCGCTCAGTAACAGTATATGCTTCACAATTTCGACAACTTGCAATTGACATCAAGTAGGATGATGCTGCACTCATCAGTCAATTTCTTTATGGATTGCAATACAAAGTAAAGAAATTGATGCTCAATTTACCTGATCCTCAAACTTTGAGTCAAGCAATCGATTTTGCGGTAAAATGTGATAATCGACTTTTTGAATTTTGATCTGAGAATCATTCACGGAAACCTCAACGTTATTACTCAATGGCAACATCAACATCTTTGCCAAACGTACATTCGGAAGTAGAAGACATGCAAATTGACGCGGTACGTTTTAAACCCCTAACTGAGCAAGAAAAGATTCGTCGTCGTCAAGAAGGATTATGTTTATATTGCGGAGAACCTAAGCACATTGCTCAACACTGTCCAAAGAAACGACGCAACTATAAAATGAGGGATACGACGGTCAAAGAAGACAACATGTCGGAAAACGGATTCGTCCAGCTACAATAGGGACCGTGCAGCTGGAACCTTGTACAATTCCTAATGAAGGTCCTATCCTCTCCTCAGAACCCTCTCCTTGTTTTATAATAGACTTATATTTAGGACCTAAGAATTACAAAGCCTCTGCTTTATTAGATTCGGGAGCCTCAGCATGTTTTTTAGATGAACAATTTGTTAAAAGTCGTAAAATACCCTTTGTACAGAAACCTAAACCAGTACATGTAGAAGTCATAGATGGTCGTCGCTTGTCTTCTGGAGATGTCACTCATGAAACTCATCCTATAAAAGTAACAATAGACGGTCATGATAGCTACATAGCTTTTAACATAATTAAATCCCCGTCCAATCCAATTATTTTAGGTTTATCCTGGCTAGAAAAATATAACCCTCGAATAGATTGGAATTTACGTAAACTTGAATTTTTCCAGAGCGTTATTAATAATTCTACCAACCAAGTAAAAAATTATAAGTCTAGTATAGTAAAACCCATACTGATAGGTGCAAAAGCATTTATACACGCAGCAAAAGAAGGATCAACTTTTGCTATTTATGCTGCACCTATTTCTGAAAACGTAAAGACTTCAAGTGGCATTCCAAGTCAATATCAGGAGTATCAAGATGTTTTTGAGAAAAAGAATGCAGATATTCTTCCTGAGCATCGCCCATATGATTGTTCAATCGACCTCAAGGAAGGAACTCAGCCACCATTTGGACCAATTTACAGTTTATCGCAAGATGAGATGGCTGAACTCAAGACATACATTGACGAGAATTTAGCGAAGAATTTCATACACCATTCAAAATCTCCAGCAGGAGCTCCAATTCTATTCGTAAAGAAAAAAGATGGATCTTTACGAATGTGTGTTGACTATCGAGGACTCAACAAGATCACAATCAAGAACAGGTATCCATTACCTTTGATATCAGGACTCCTTGACTTGTTGAATCAAGCTAAGATCTATACAAAAATAGATCTAAGAGGAGCATATAATCTAGTACGGATCAAAGAAGGAGATGAATGGAAGACTGCGTTTCGAACCAGGTATGGACATTTCGAATATAATGTCATGCCCTTTGGACTCACGAATGCACCAGCTGCTTTTCAACATCTCATGAATGATATATTTCGTGAATTCTTAGACAATTTTGTCATCTGCTATCTAGACGATATCTTGATCTATTCCAAGAACGTCGAAGAACATGAAATACATGTTCGTCAAGTATTACAAAAACTTAGAGATGCAGGATTGTACGCCAAGATGGAAAAGTGTGTATTTCACACTACTCAAGTTGACTTTTTAGGATACATCATTTCAAATGATGGTCTAATGATGGATTCTAAGAAAGTCCAAACAATCATGGATTGGAAGATTCCAAGGACAGTAAGAAATGTCCAATGTTTCTTGGGATTTGCCAATTACTATCGGATCTTCATCAAAGATTTCTCACGAGTTGCAGCTCCACTTACACGCTTGACTAGTAAAGATAAATTTCAATGGAATCAAGAAGCAGAAGCAGCATTTGAAGCCTTGAAGACATCGTTTGTCTCTGCACCAGTCTTATATCGTGTTGACTTTTCCAAGGCATTTTTTATGGAAACAGATGCATCAGATTTTGCCTTGGGTGCAGTTTTATCACAAATGGGAACAGATGACAAACTCCATCCGATAGCTTTTCATTCAAAAAAATTCTCAGCAGCCGAGATCAATTATGAGATCCACGATAAAGAACTTCTTGCGATCGTGGATTCCTTTCAAGAATGGCGTCATTATCTAGAAGGCGCTTCTAGTCCAGTCACTGTGTATACAGATCACAAGAACCTCGAGTATTTCATGTCAGCACGCGTGTTGAATTGTCGTCAAGCTCGTTGGAGTATGTCTTTGTCAAGATTCGAGTTCATTATCACTTATCGGCCAGGAAAACAACAAGGTTTATCTGATGCCTTATCTAGACGTTCTTATTTTGCACCAAAAGAAGGAGATGCAGCTTTTGAGCAACAAAGAACGGTCCTCTTGAAACCGGAGCAATTTCATCTCCGAGCAATGAAATCAACATTGACTGTTGATTCAACTTTTCTCAAGCAAATCCAGTCCAGTATGTCCTCAGACCCTCTTGTTTATGATATCGAGAATAATTCTTCCAAGTCTCATGATCCTTCTAAGTTTGAGTTCAAGAATAATCTATTATATTTTGAAGGACGCCTATATGTTCCAGAAGGAGAAGCACGTTTACGTGTTCTTCAAGCACGTCATGACTTTCCAGCAGCAGGGCACTTTGGATATAATAAGACTTTGGAACTCATATCAAGAGATTTTTGGTGGCCACAAATGTGGAAGTCAGTCAAAGACTTTGTACAATCATGTGATATTTGTTCAAGATCAAAAATTCCTCGTCATCGACCTTACGGACTTCTTCAGCCATTACCTATACCAGAACAACCATGGTCTTCTGTTTCTATGGATTTCATCACAGATCTTTCAAGCTCAAGATCTTATGATTCTATATTTGTGATAGTAGATCGTTTCACCAAGATGGCACATTTTGTGCCATGTACAAAATCTATCACAGGTGAAGAAACAGCTAAGCTTTTCATTGATAATATCTATCGCTATCATGGATTACCTAAAGATATCATATCGGATAGGGGAACTCAATTTGTGTCAAGATTTTGGAGGACCCTTTTTAAGATTTTAAAAGTGGACATAAAGCTATCTTCGGCTTTCCATCCTCAAACTGATGGACAAACAGAGCGCGTAAACCAAGTCTTGGAGCAATATTTAAGGTGTACTATCAACTACCAACAAGATGATTGGACAACCCTTCTGCCATTGGCAGAGTTTGCTTATAATAATACGGTACATTCTTCCACGCAACAAACACCTTTCTTTACCAATTATGGCTATCATCCACGACTTGATACTTTTGATTTTTCAAAAGTTGATAATCCTGCAGCAGAAGATATGGCAAATCGGTTGTCAGAGTTACATGCAATAATGAAGACACAATTGAAGGAAGCTCAAGAACGACAAAAAATAAACGCAGATCTATATCGTAAGGAGCAACCACAAATCAACGTGGATGATAAGGTATGGCTACTTCGTCGTAATATCAAGACTACTCGACCTTGTGACAAGTTGGACTATCGTAGGCTTGGCCCCTTTTCTGTTTCTGAACAGATCAACCCAGTTGCATATCGGTTACATCTACCGGAGTCAATGAAGATCCATCCTGTATTCCACGTATCTCTTCTTGAACCATATAAGACAGTGGATATACAAGGAAGAAGACAAATGCCATCGCCTCCTATAGAAGTAGATAATAATGAAGAATTTGAGGTGGAAGAGATATTAGACTCAAGGCGGCGCCGAAATAAGCTGGAATATCTTGTTCATTGGCGCAGATATGATATTAGTGAACGCACATGGGAGCCATGCAGGAATCTAGCAAATGCATCAGCTAAAGTCAAAGTTTTTCATCAACGACATCCATCAAAACCAAGATGAAAATCTCTCTTATAAAAGAGACAAGATTGAGGCAAGATAACATTCAATTTCTTATCTTTGTTTGTAACTTCTTTACATTTGTGACGCTAATTAGATGGAGAGCCAACAACCAGCGGATTCAACTCAAGAACCTTCGTTTGCTGACCTGCCGGACGAGACATTACGATTGTCACAACCTTCAAGACGACGCAATCGAGATGAAGATCTTCAAGAACGACATGTTCTTCCTCGAACAGATGGTGAGATACAACGCGTTTGGTATCATGATTTGGGAAGGGACTTCCGATGTTTGGTGATTTTGCTAGAGGTAGGAACAACTCCTGATGGTGTTCCGAATATTCTATTCGAAGGAAGTTATGAAGGCCTCAATAATGATCAAATAACTGGGTGGTCTTCCCGCCCTGGTATGGGACACTACCGATGGTTGAGAGGCCCTATCAATCATCCTCGAAGAGAACAGAGATCAGAGTATGTGGCGAATACAATTCGTCGCATCATAGATTTCCTCAACATATGATGACCGCTCCTCGTGGAACTCGTCTCTAGAAGGGGGGGTAATGTCACGGCCATAATCATGTAAGCTAATAATTACATATAGAAATAGGTAGAAGTAAGTAAAAGTAGATAAAAGTAAGTTAATTCTATAATATTTAATATAGAAGCTTCCTAGAAACTTCCTAGACGCTGCTTTGACTTCATAGGTGTCTTTAATTGACTTTTTGGATTAGAAACGTGGTCAACAAGTTGGCCATGTGCCACACATGTTGTTAGCTTGAAGATCAAGCTAACTATGTGGCCTACACGTAGAAAAACTTGCCTTGTAAGTCAAGGCATGTGTCCTACAAAGTCAACACATATTGGAGGTCCTATAGAACGTCGCCACGTAGCCCCTAGTTAGATAGTATATATAGAGATAAGAGTGAAGGCTTCTTCACTCTTGTCAACTCCTTTCTTGCTTCTAGTCCAGGTTCAAGAGTCTTTAGTTTCTTGTCTTGTGGCAATAGCCATTCCAGTTTCCTTTTAATATACCTACTTGTTTATATTTTGACTTATTATATCGAGATAGCCTTTTGGTGTATATTTTTCCTCATCGAGTCTTTGTCCTTGACAGATAGAAGAGTGTATTGAGAATTCTCTTTCTTTGAGATTCATATCCTTGACAGTTTGACTAGAGTGCTAATATATTGTTTCTGTCTTGTCTTAGGAGTGAGTGGATTATTTCACTTCTATTGTTGTGTTTTAAAGGTTGTAGACTATCCACCTTTAAACAAAAAATCTTTTTTTTTAACACTGATATTTTCCTTAAAGAAAGTGGATTACCCTTCTTTGTGGGATTTATTTTTAGAGGTTGTAGATTATCATCCTCTAATTTAACTTTTGAATTTGTTTGAATTGTATATAGAAGGAAAGACTATAGATGCTACTCTCAATGGAAGTGAGATAGATTTGTAACTATGGCAAATCTTGATGAGCTTGTCAATACTCTAAGAGTGGAAATCTCACGTATTTTCAACGTGAATCATGGAAGTACTATGCCTATGCCTATAAAAGAAGTTCACAGTATGCGGCAAGAAGTTATGTAGTTGAAAGAAGCAAGTAGATCAACGTCACAACCAAATCCAAGTAGTTTTGCTTCTACAAGTATGACAGGGACAAAGATTACTATGCGTGAGAAGTTTGATGGAACAAGATCAAAATTTCGAGGATTTTTGCAACAAGTCAAGCTCTATCTAAGGTTGCTCCCTTTCCAATATCCTAATGGATTTATCCAAGTTGGATTCATAGGCGCACTACTATCAAGAAGTGTTCTTTCTTGGTTTGTACCTTTAATAGAAAAAGATTCATAAATCTTTTATAATTTGAATTCAATCTTAGAAGTGTTTACAGCCACATTCAAAGAAAGTAATCGAGAACGAGTAGCAGAGACTAAGTTTTTATCCTTACAATAAGGATTACGATGAGCCAATACATATGCTGTCGAATTTCAAAACCTTACTTGCGACGTGGACTGGAACAACAAAGCACTTATCAATCAATTTTCATATAGATTGAAGGATAGCCTCAAAGATTTATTATTAACAATGCCGAGAGTAGAATCTTTGAAATAATTTATTACTCGAGCCATTGCATGCGATAATCATTTCATTGAAAGGTTTCAAGAAGAAAGATTTGGTTGAAGAGGAACAAATCAAGTAATGGCAGCAGCTCCCAAGTTTTCTGAAACATATTTGAGGGCTTCTTGAGAGGACAATGCCTCCTAATTTACCATAATTCACAGGCTCTAGAGATGAAGATCCTACAACCCATGTAGAAAGATTTTTGGAATTAATGACCTCTTATATGGTGTCTAACGATGGTTATTATTTGATTTGGTTCCCTACCACATTAGTAGAAGGTGCATATGCATGGTATAGGTCCCACAATGCACAAACATTCAAGACATGGGATGAATTATTAATGGCATTTTTAGGTCAATTCCAACCTTGAATGGGACAACAACAAGCAGTTGCTGATTTAACAAGTACATGCCAGCATCCCACAGAGGAAATTTCAGCATATGTAAGGCATTTTAAAGAAGTTTGTAGTAGATTTGTGGATGATTTGCTCCATGATACTACTATTAGAGATTACTTTCTTAAAGGACTAGATCGGTCCTCAGTATCTCAAGAAATTTGGATGCATAGGCCACAAACATTGGATCATGCAATCCGAGTTGCTCTATTCATTGAAGAGACTGAAGAAGAAAATGAAAGGGCTAGGAATGAAAGAGAAGATCCAATTCCTAGCTACCTTTCAATAAGATATGACCCTCATCTAGTCTATGCACAAAATCCTATGAAAGATTCAAGATATGGTCAATATGCATATCTACAGGTACCACAGCTTAATTTTGTGCAACCTTTGGCTTCAAGAGAACCTCCTCTTTTAGAATCTACTGTTTATAATCCTGTAGTAACTTTGGAGGGATCAGATATTGACAAGGCTAGAGAAGCACAAAAAGATAGAATGCTTAAGGCCATAGAAACTTTGAGAGAACATATTTCATGCTTCATGAAGGATGGAGGAAGGCCTCTATCATTTCAATATGAATCGGGAGCTCATACAACAGGATTATGGTGTCCAAGTTGTAGACAACAAGGTCATTCAATGCAAAATTGTCCCTATGTTCGACAATCTCAAGATGTAAGGCAAGCTAGTCAATTACTACCAACTTATAGGCCTCCACATCTTCACCAAGGCAAAGAGGCTTCTCAACTACAAAAACAAAGATATCCACCATGTAGAACATGTAGAAAATCCCATATTCCTGGTACATACTGGGTAGAAAATGGAGTTAAGTGTTTTAATTGTAGAGGAGTTCATCCATCAGACCGATACACAAGACCTGATAAGGTCATTCTATTGCAACCACTAGCGGGAAATTATGTAAGGTAAGCGACAGAAAATTTGCAGGATATAAGGCAATTGGGGCCTGAATTACAACCAAAAGGACCACCTAATCTATATTATGATAGAGAGAGGGATAAACAAATACATCATCTACTAATGGTTGTGGACAAACTTTACAAGGTGTGGTCTCTTTATCACATGGACAAAACTCTCAAGATAATTGTTATATGGAGCATCAAAAATTACCAGTACAAGGTGCCAATTTGATATCTGCACTACCAATTGAGAACTTATTATCTAAGTTATACTTACAAAATTTGGTGGTTACACAAGGAAGTGCTACAACCACTCCCTTAGAACCGAGAGAAAAAGAAGTGGAAGACGTGGAATCCCCATCTTCATCAGAAGAATCACTTCAGTTCCAAGAATTCAATAAGACCACTAAAAAAACAGCAAAAGAGGTACAATTTGAAGATGCATATGAGATGGAGCTATTTGATCATGATGAATTTCAATTTGTAAATAACAATGATTTCCAAGCATCCCTCCAATCAAAGACTAAAGCCAAGAAATCCAAGGTGAACAATCCAGCAGATCCTTATGATTTGTGGCAAGACCTGGCCTGTGTAAAGGCAAATATATCTTTTAGGCAACTCATCCAACTAAAGCCTTTATTGCAAAAATAATTGAAGGAAGGTACCACAGTGCCAAGGCAATCTAAGAAGTTTGAAGAATCTCGAAGGATTAAAGAAGAAGAGTTGGATTGGCTTAATTCAAAAGAAAATTATGATGCAGTTGAAATAGAAGTGGAGATTGTAAATAAATTTATATCAAGTACTATTGTAGATGATGGTAGTAACGTCAATATCATGCTCCTATCCACAATGCAGAAGTTGGGACTCCAAGTCATATACCCTTCCATTTTCAATCTGAAGACCGTAGACTAAAGAAGTTGCAAGCCACTGGGTATGATTAAGAACTTAAGGGTTAGGACCGGTGGAGTTGATTATATTCTCAATTTTGAAGTAGTGAGGATGAAAGAAGAATAAGGTAGTTATCTTCTATTATTAGATCAGAGGTTTTTAAAAAAATATGGAGGTATTGTAAACTGGTTATCAAAAAGACCATACTTTATTTACGGACCTCAAGAAAATAGAACAACTGTATTAATTAAGCTTGTATTCTTCATAAAGAGAGGTGAAGAAAAGGTAGTAAGACAAAAAGACTTTGGATTTTTGTTGGTGGGATCTTCCACAGACCTAGGACCTAATTATTACATTGGACCGGATTTATATGATTATGAAGATGATGGAACTTTTGCACAATGGTTGGCAGAGAATCCCTATTTGGAAGAGGAACAATTATTATATTTTTTAGAAGCAATACCAATTATAGAAGAATCCTCAGATTCTTTTTGTTGGAATTTGGCCATGTTGTTTGAAGAGGTGGAAGAAAAAGAAGCCTTCTGATTTGAAATAGATCGTATACATTTAGAAGAGTTTAAAGCTTTAATGCAAGAAGAAGACATTCAACTCCCTTTGCACTTCAAAAAGACTTCAAATGGCATCCAAGTAGGCCATAATCTCTCAATCTATCCTCCGGTATCCAAGGATTGGTACCATGGACCTACAAACCCTGTGCATGTATGTCCTTGTAATTGGCAAGAGATAGACATGGCACTAAAGGAAGAAGAGCCCAAATTAATTAAGATTGGCTCTCATTTAACACATGAAGAGGTATCTCAATACAAAGATTTAATTATGGAATTTAGGGATGTCTTTGTATGGTCTTATTTAGATCTAAGAGGGATTCTAGCATACATTGTGCAAGATGACATTCCTTTACTTCCTGGTATTATTTCCATCAGACAAAAAGAACGGAGGATGAATCCAAAGTTACAACTTATAGTAAAAGCAGAATTGGAGCGACTTTTGTAAGTTGGATTCATTAAACCAGTAGAAATCATGGATTGGGTGTCTCCAATAGTATTGATAAAGAAGAAAAATAGAAAACTCAGTATATGCATTGATTATAGAGCCTTGAACAAGTATACTTGCAAAGATCACTTTCCTCTCCTATTCATTAATACCATTCTAGATAAAGTGGCTGGAAACGAGCTCTATACTTTTATGGATGGCTACTGAGGCTATAATCAAATTTCAATAATACCAGAAGACTATCATAAAACAACCTTTACCATGCTATGGAGAACATTCATTTATGTAGTCGTGCCTTTTGGTCTTTGCAATGCACCATCTGCATTTCAACGAGCAATAACATATGCATTCTCGGACCTCTTACACAAGTCAATGATGGTGTTTATTGATGACTTTAGTATTCAATCTAAGGCTATAGACCACTTAAGTTGGGTAAAAGAGGCATTAACTCAATGTCGTCAAATTGGTATAGCCATTAATCTTGAAAATTTTTATTTGGCAGTACGACGGGGTGCATTGCTTGGTCATATTGTATCTCAAGCAGAGAAAGAACCAGACTCTAAGAAGGTTAAGGTGATAGTAGAATTACATCCACCAAAAGATGTGAGTGGAGTACGGAAGGTTTTAGGTCATATAGGTTGGTATAGAGATACCATGAAGGACTATGCAACTTCAGCAGCCCCCATCACTAACCTAATGAAGAACGGGACTAAATTCCAATGGACAGAGGAGTGTCAAAGAGGATTTGATGAGTTGAAGGATAAACTCACTAGTTTTCCAGTTTTGAGACCTCCAGATTGTTCCAAACCATTTCATATATACTGTGATGCACCAACACTAGCATTAAAAAGTGCATTATATCAACCAACTAATAGAAGCAAGGTAGACTATTCCATAGCATTTGCCAGTAGGCAATTATCAGCAGCAGAGAGAAATTACACTACTACAGAATGAGAATGTTTGGCAATGGTATTCTCGGCAAAGAAATTTTGACATTATTTGTTAATGAATCATGTAGTCTTTTTTGTAGACTACATGGCTATCAAATATTTGGCAAATAAGCCAGACTTAAACGGAAGACTTGTACAATAGGTACTACTGCTGGCAGAGTTGGATTATACACTTCATTACAAGCCAGGAAAGATGCATCTCTAAACGGATCATTTGTCAAGGATTTCTAACAAATTGGGAATGAAGGATGTAGATGATGAGTTTTCAAATAGTAAATTATTCATGATAAAGGCCATTCCTACATGGTACAACCACTTGAAATTTTTTTTATCATCTCAAACTTATCCTGAAGGATTAGATAAAGAAGAGAGGCAAAAGATTAGGGTGAACAGTACACATTTTATCTTATTAGGTAGAAAGCTCTACATGAGGGGCATTGATGGAATTCTAAGAAGATGCGTGACATATGAAGAAGTTTGTGCTATCCTAGAAGCTTGCTATGATAGTGCTTGTGATCGTCATTTTTCAGCAAGACTCACCTCACAAAAAATCTTAAGAGCAGGGTATTTCTGGCCCACTCTCTTTACAGATGCAAAGGCCCATGCTCAACGTTGTGATGCATATCTAAGATATGCACGTAATGATCTATATATGCAATTGCCTTTGCATCCACTACTGCCATTAGTATCTTTAGAACAATGGTGAATTGACTATGTTGGACCTATGGTATCTACTTCTTCAAAGAGAAACCAATTTATTATAGTGGCCACAGAATACTTGACCAAATGGGTTGAAGCCAAGGTAGTGAAGTGTGCAGATAGCAAATAATTATAATTTTTTTATATGAAAATATCATTACAAGATTTGGAAGCCTAAAAATCTTAATAAGTAATAGGAGAACTCATTTCGTCAATGAGACTGTCAAAAAAATCATATCTATCTTTACCATCCAATATCAGAAAACTACATCTTATCACCCTCAAACCAATGGAGCAGCAGAACGAGTGAATCAAACGTTAGTAAGGATTTTACGCAAAATTGTAGTAGACAACAAGAGGAATTGGGATGTGAAGCTCTCAGCAGCTCTTTGGACATATAGAATCACATATAAGATAAGTACGAGGACTACACCATTTGCATTGATATATGGAATAGAAGCCATTTTACCTATTGAGCTTGAAATACCTTCACTACAGATTGCAATCCAGGAAAAGTTGTATTCATCCAGATCAGTGAAAGATAGGATGGAGCAATTAAAAGCTTTGTATGAGTTTAGAAAAATGGCAATCCAAAATATTGAAGCCATTCAATGCCAAAGAAAGGTAACTTTTGATAAAAAGATTAAAAAGAGGGCATTGGAGCCTAGTATGTGGATCATGCTTCAAGATGCACGAAAAATAGAATTCTCAGGAAAATTTGATGCTATATGGACTGGCCCTTATATTGTGGTCGATGTCTCTACCAACAACTCTATACAATTGAAGACCTTAGATGGCTCATTATTTTTTACACGAACAACAGCAGAACGTTGTAAGGAATATAAAGTGTGACGATAGGAACAAAATTCTTTTGTGGATTATATTTTTCTAACGTCAAATAGTTTATTGGAGAACAAAATAGAAGCTATAAAAGATTAATATTAATCAATCTTCAAAGATGGTTGATTGGGGATTTATTAGCAACCACAAAGCTGAAATACCAACTAAGTGCCTCTTTTTATAATATTCTTATTATATCTCAAATTTTTCTTCTTTATTTATTTATTTATTTATTTATTTTATAGTTCCAAGAGAAGAAGTTAATATTATGAAGTTAAGCGAGATAGTATGATTTATAGGGCATTCACATATTTATTAAAAATACATAAAATTAAAATATAATATAAATATTCTTCCATGTGTTAGGCCCAAGACATAGTGTGGAGGGCATTGAGTGAGTAATTTTCATCTTTTGCTCTTACTATTCAATCTTATCTCACTTCTTGAACTTATATTAGATGATTTAGATAGATTAGGTCCAAATTACTAAAAAAAAAGACAATGTTTCTCATGTAGTAATTAACATCTTCCTATTTTATTATTCTTCTTCCATTTTTACTTCTTTTCTTTTAATCCAAATCCACTTTGATGGAGGAGGAAGGCCGGTTGAATTAATTTATTATTTATAGGTTAGAATTTATTCTAAGAAGGGAGGACATGGTTATTTTTATTTTTAACTTTTTAACTTCTAATTATTTTTTTTATAGTGCTCCAAATTGACATTATTTGAGGAGGAAGGATGAGTTTCAATATTTTAATTTATAATATTAATAAATAGATATTAGAGTAGAGAGGATTTGATATCGGATTCTATATTATGATTTTATTGTTTTTAAAAACCTTATTCTTCGAATTTCTATTGACCATGTGTCCTGGGACAAGACACTACCTTTGTTTGCAAGAGACTCAAGGATCCATTCTATTCGCATGGCAAATAGCCTACAGATGGTGCACCACATGTCAACTCTCAATTATACTCTAAAATTTAAATTTTTGTTATTTTCCTATTTTACAATAATTAAACATGTTAGATTAAGATTTATAAAAGTAGAATTCAGTTTTATAGAATTTTTAGGATTACAACCTCTCATGGTATAAATCATAGCCTAATTCCTTGAATTAGGTTAATTAGGACTAAAGTGATAAGAGTTAGAAAATTAGAATAACAATTTAATTAGTTTAATAATTTAGAGGTTGTTAGTCATTACTATAAGGGTTGACTAAAAGCCAATGAGTATGTCTATAATCATTCACATGATTTAGGGGTTGGAATTATAATTCTCTAAAAGATTTAGGGAAGTTAGTAATGGTAATTTTGGATTTTTCCTCCAACTTCAACAAATTTAAGCGGCATGGTGGTTCTTCTACTTAATGGGAGTCTCTTTAATGCAATGGTGGCACCGGATTTACCTCGTGGAGTGAAGAAAACAAGATCAGCAACCTCTCCTTCAAAATACAAGAGAAGCAATGAAATTCTCATTTTGAAGAATTTCACAAAAAAATTACCAAGATCCTTGTAAATAAAAACTTCCATAGAAATTATAATTGAGCATGGATTCGGGCATGTGAGTAGTCGATCTTAGCTTAAAAAGGTGTTTTGAACACAATAGTGAAGTTAGATTTACAAAAAAAATGCCTTCTTGACCACTTACAAGGGCCATTAGCCTTGATAACGAGATTGGCTCTTGGATGAATGAAGGCCATAGATCTAGATTAGGGATCTAAAAAATCAAGGGTAGAGATGTAGTCACCCTTCTAGGAGCCTCTACTCAATTGTATAAGAGAGGCTTGGTTTTCCAAGCCCTCTCTCTCTCCTCTTTTGGTGAAGGGCAAAGCCATGCTAAAATTTGGCCAAAAATCCTAATTTTAATTTCATTTAGATTTTAAATCTCATTGTGAATTTTGTGGGTGGGTGTGCATGGATTTCGAGTTCTAAATAATAGTCATTGGGTCTTAAAACACGTTTCATTGTGGTGAATAGCTCCCTTGGCCTCCCAATTACTCCAAGGATTTCAAGAGCCTCAGATTTCCCTCCATCAGTCATTCAATTGTTTTAATTCCAAAGTGATTTTTTTTGTAGTTTTAGCTTTTGTTGTTAGCTTTCCAACAAGGTAAGACTCGCTCCATTTGGAGGTGAACTGAATTTCTGGTGAAATTTTGAGTGTGAGGGGGTCGACTGCCTTCGCAGTTTGGATTAATCGAGTTTGGGAAGGCATTTCTCAGTGCTTGATAACTGGACTCGTTTGAAATTTTGGAAGCATCAAGATTTGTAAGCTAAGCTTTGAAGGGCACAAGTTTCGCTGGATTTTAAGACAATTTGAATTTTTAGCAAATTTCTAAGTGAAGGGGGTTGGTCACCGCGTCAGTTTGGATCACTCAACTTCAAAGGAGCAATTCTCACGACTGGTTCATTAGATTGCAACGAGATTTGTTGAGATAGGAGAGCGTTTAAGTTAACCTTGCAACAAATTATGAATTATTCAATTTTGAGCTATTTAAAATTTTTGGCGAATTTTGGAGTAGAAGGGGGTCGCTGCCTTCAATCCTTGGTATTGTCAAGGTACCTTTGCTTTTACCCCTCTTATTTTATTTTTACTTTTATCTTCACAGTAACTCATAATCTCCACATTTCAACTTTTGACTAATAAATTTTAACTTTTAACTTCTAACCTTTAATATTCTCACTTAAATTTTTAAACTCTGAACATTAAATTTTGAATTTAATATTTAACTTTAATTTTTAACTTTTAATTTAACTTTTAACATTAACTTTCAACTTTTAATTTAAACTTAAGTTTTTATTCTTATTGTGAATTAATAAGAAAAACTTAATTAATTACTCTTATCCTTTTTTTGTATGGTGAATTTCATCTGATATTTTAATTTAATATTGGTAATCATTGCTTGGAAGGCATTAATTTTAATTGAATTATAACCACCCACATTTTAATTAACCTAACAATTTCACAATTGGGAGTTCTTCCATTCTATCTCTTGAGCATGTTGTGTAGTACTAAATCCATAGAATGGTAGATTTTAGGCTCACAATAGCAAAGTTATATCAATGCAATTTTTGGGATTTTTCTCACAATTTATAAGTTGGATTGGATTGAATTATTTTTCTAGTATATAGAAGATTTATTATAGCATTTGTATGGAAAATTTTGTACTAAGTGGATGGTTAGATTATGAATTATAGCTCACCAAAGCACACTAACTAAGATTAAAGCTTTGAAGAAGAGATCAAATTATCATGTTATGAAAGTAATAAGGAATTGGAATTTATGTATGATTGGAGTTATTTAGAGGAATGTTTTTGAGCACTTTGTATTAGCTTTAAGTACTTTTGAATAAAAATTCGAATTGCATTCTTCTTATATGGATGAAACCTATTAAGTTTTTTTAGATATTTGTAAAAGATGACTTCATCTTCTACAACCAAGTGTCTAATGCATTTCCAAAGAAGACAACACATATTACAACAACGTGTAGGTAGCTTGTACAACAAGTTGAGTTTGTGGTGCACATATAAAAAATTGACTTGTAAGTTAAGACATGAGGCTTGCAAAGTCAGCATATATTGAAGGTCTTATAGAATATTATTATGTAGCTCCTAGTTGGATAATATATATAGAGGCAAGAATGAAGTTTTCTTTGCTTTTATAAATTCTTTTCTTGTTCTAGTTTAGCATCAAGAGTCTTTAATTTTTTTGTCTTTTGGAAATAGCTATTTTAGTTTCTTTTTACTGTACATATTTTTTTTATCTCTATTTGATTATATTTCTTTGAAAAAAATCTCACTTGATTATTTGCTTTCATTGGATTATTGTCCTTCACAGATTGATAAGAGTAGACTTATAATATCAGAGCTTTGTCTTTTCTTGATCAAGAATAAATTATTCTTTTTTTTTTATAAGTCAAAAGCATATTAGAAGTTATAGATTACCGACTTCTGAACTGTTATTATCTTTGGTATTTTTTTTTTTATTTTCAAGTCTTCTCTTCTATTTGTCTTAAGTGTTATTAGACATCTTTTCTTCTCTAAGTATTATCATGGCAAAGCTTTTTAAAATGAAGAGTGGAATAGTACAAATATAAGAGCAATTGAGGGAGGTAATGCTTACAATGCATCAACTCAATTTACTACCATAAGGACCAATAAGAATGGCAAAGAGCAAAGATATAGAGATGTTTGGAGCTACTTCAATATCTATACCAAATCATGTCCTTTTTCCTATATTAGAATATCCTTCTCGTATTATAAAACTAAAGGTTGCAGTGCTTGAAAAGTTTAATGGCACAAAATCTAAATTTCAAAGATTTATCAATCAAGTAGAACTTGTAATCAAACTTCAACTTCAAAGCTATCCAACTCTAAAATTTCAAATTAGATTTATTAATACACTTCTTTTAGATTCAAAATTATCATAATTTTTATCTTTTTTTTTACCAATAAGATTATCTAAAAGCTTTTATCAATAAGATTATCTAGAAGTTGTAAATTTTTTTTATCAATAAGATTATCTAGAAGCAATATCAATTATAAGTTTAGTGGAATTTTGATCTATGTATAGAAAACATAATATAATTTGTATTACAATCAATAAGATTCATATTTTATAATATAGCAATCAAATAACAATGTTATATGCTTTACAATTTTGGCAACTTATAATTGATATTAAGTGAAATGATATTGTACTTATTAACTAATTTTTCTATGGATTATATTATGAGGTCAAAAAATTGATGCTCAACTTACCTGATTCTCAAATATTTAGTAAAGCAATTGACTTTTTGAATTTTGATCTAAAAGTCACATAAGTGTGCTTCAACATTACTATAATTTAATAGCAATACCAACGTCTTTTCAATATATATATTTGAAAGTAGATGATATATAAATTTATGCAATATATTTCAAATCTCTTATTGAGCAAAAAAAGACTCATCGTGATCAAAAAATATTATGCTTGAATTGTAGAGAACTTGAATACATTGCTCAATATTATTCAAAGAAGTGATGCAACTACAAAATTAGAAGTATGGCTATCAAAGAAGATAGTATGTTGGAAAACATGTTTATTCAACTACAATAGTAACACTGTAGCTAGAACCTTATATAACACATAGTTAAGGTCTTATTTTTTTCTTAGATGCTTTTTCTTGTTTTATAATAAATATTATTTTAGGAACTAAATTTCACAAAGCCTCTACCTTCTTAGATTTAAAAGCCTTAATGTGTTTTTTAGATAAAAATTTTATAAAAAGACATAGCATATTTTTAATAGAGAAAATTAAATCTATTCACGAAGAAGTCATAGATGGTCATCTATTATCTTCAAAAGATGTTACTCATGAAATACTTCATATAGAAGTAACAACTAATGGTCATAGTAGCTTTATAATATTTAATATCATTAGATCTCTATTGTTCTCATTGCGTTCAAGCTTCAGTAGACCAAAGCAATTGAACTAATAGAGGTGGATTCAAATACGGGGAAAGATTGGTTATATGAATTGGATCTGTTAGTATCACAATTGACTATACTCTGGCTATCTGAAATCAATTATCAAACTACAAAATACCAAGGCTTACTACTTCCATCTTAATTCAATCCATAATCCATTCTACGATTATCAATTGAATAATACTTCTCTCAATCACAATTCTTCATAAGCAAATAATAAAGAAAATAAAGAGGTAGCACCAAGCTTACTCTAGCTTACGACTCTCAGTCTGGCTCTTGGCTTACGACTCTTAGTTTGGCTTTCGGCTTATGACTCTCAGTCTGGTTCTTAACTTACTTTCCTCAACCTATTTATCCTACTAAAAAGATGATCTTTCGGCAAGCGGATTCCAAAGGTTATGATCCTTTGAATTCTTAACCATTTATTCCACTAACAATCTATTGTTATCAACTAAACTGCCTAGCCATCAGTCTAATTCTCAAGATTGTCAATAATCAACCAGTAACTTATCACAAAGTTTATTTATCTATTTTATATAGTCCCACTCCTAATTGTGAAGTGTCCTCGCAAACATTATTTAGCCTCAACTTATAAAGACGTAGCAGCATTGGCTTCTTTAATCAATGGCATTAGCTTACCACCCTTTGAATTGGTGACCTTCTCTTTTGTTACATCTTCGTCGTCTGCCTCAGTATTCGAGGCTTTTTCATCCAAACGTGCCGTCAGATCTTCATTCAACAAATCCAAATTTTGTACCTAAGACTCATGTTAGGCAATTTGGTTGTCATGCTCCTCCAACATCTTTTGCCATTCTTTTGTCAGTTTCAAAGGTATCTCCGAAGGTGTTGTCATTGAAACTGGCATATTGGTCTGCACTAAATTATTGGCTTCCTTCGCTAATGCTGTTAGTTTAATCTGCAACATCGCAACCTCTACCTGCAATCGTTCTTGTCATTCCTTCCAATCGGTATCTATCCTTATTTTCTCACATACCATGTTCGCTATCTTCTCCTTAACCACAAAAAAAAACATGATGCTTGTCAAGAGCTCCCTCCTACTTCTTACTATTGTCCAATCAATTGGGTCGATTCTCTCTTTTGTAACAGAAAATCCATCCCGAATTTATATATAGTAAAGTTTAAGCTCATTGCTATTGATCCGTATCGCAAATTTAGTACCCAAAAAATCTTCTAATTGTACTGAGCCATTTGGAAATCCATCAATAACTCGATATGACCCATGCCATCGAACTTGAAATTTTCTTAGAAAATTTTTAAATCGACTATCATAAAGAAGTACCAAATCATTTGGCATAAAAGCCTTTGGTCTAAGCTTACTATCATAATAAGTCTTCCTTCTTTTTTGTGTCGTTTCTATTATTATTAATGCATTGGCTCTAGTTTCATCTAATTTTTTCAATTCTTCTAAATGGTGCCATAATGAATCTTGATCTCCCAATCTATTATCTATAGCAGTTCATAAACTTTGGACTTCTAATTCAATAGGTAATATTGCTTCCTGGCCATAAACCAATTAGAAAGGATAACATTGGTAGTAACTTTATATGCAGTACGGTATGCGCATAAAGCTACGAATAATTTAGTATCCCAATCTGTTCCCGCTCCTGAAACTATTTTTGTTAAGATTTTACATAAAATTCCATTAGTCTTTTTCGTTTATCCATTGGCTCTAGGATGATACGGTGTAGTTTTTTGATATTTTATCTCGTATTTAGTCGTGAGTACTTCGATTGTACTATTTATAAAATGAGTTTTTTGATCACTAAGCAATTCTCGTGGACAATCGAATCGTGTAATAATATTTTCATACAAAAAAGTTGCTACTATACTAGTACTATCGGTTTTTGTAGCTATGGCTTCAGCCCATTTTGTTACGTAATCCATTGCTATCAGTATATACCGTTTTTGTCCATTTCTCGAGGCTGGTGCAATTGGTCCCACAAAATCAATTCCCCATTTTTCAAAAGGTGCTTGAGCCAGAATTGGTACCAATGGCATTACTGAAATTCGAGTAGGTCGATCCATTCTCTGACATCGATCACAATGACGGATGAATTAGTGGGCATGTGCAAACGTTGTTGGCTACCAATAACCAGTCTGTAAAGCTTTACGAGCCATGCTGTCTCCCGCAAAATATCTACCACAACTGTCCAAAAGGCAATCTTCCAATATAGTACTCACTTCAGTCTAATAAATACAACGTTGCAAAATTCCATCCTTGCCTTGTTTATATAAAGCATCACCAATCATTGTATAAAGTACACATTTTAATATTAAGTGTCGTTTAAACTTTTCATTGAAATTGGGTGGGAAGGTTTGAAGTGTCAAGTATTGAATTATTTCACTATACTCCAGAGTAATTACATCTACCGCAAACAGTTCTGCATTGGATAGTACATCGTTAATGGATTCATTACCCAATATATTGAATAACCGAGAAAAATGGTCTGCATTGGAATGTAATTTTTCTGATCTTACGTCAATAATAAAGTCAAATTTCTGCAAGAGTAGAATCCATCGTGCAATACGACCACTCAATTGAGGCTTATTAATCATATATTTCAAAGTATCATGGTCGAGATGGAAAAAAAATTTATAACCAAGAAGATAACGTGGAAACTTTTGTATGGGATAAATCATTCTCAATTCTTTTTTGGTTGTTGTATAATTTCTTTCAGCTGCTACCAATTGACGACTTGCATAATAAATAGGGTGATCAAAACCCCGATCATGTTTTTGACTTAGCAGAGAATCTATCGTGACATTAGTTGCATCCACATAAACTTGAAATGGTTTTTTCCAACAAGGTGCCACCAATATTGGTGCTAAAACCAATTTCTGTTTCAATGTTTCAAATGCAATTGTACATTCCTTTATCCAAAATGGACTGGTTCCATCTGTTGGTGGTTTCTTCAAGAGATTTGTCAAGAAAAGACATATAACTATGAATAGATAGATAAATCACTGATAATAACTGACATGATCGATAAATAATCGAACACTCGTAACAGTATCTGGTTGCTTTAATTCTACTATAATCTTTATTTTATCCGGATCTATAGCAATGCTTGCCATCGAAACTATATAATCCAACAGTTTACCAGAAAGTACACCAAATTGATATTTTTCCGAATTTAAAGAAATTCCATATTTGGCACATTGATTCAAACATTGACCGAGATATTCTAAGTGCATGGCTCTTGTACTAAATGTACAAAAATCATCTAGAAATATTTCCATTGAAATTCATAGATAATCCTGGAGTGCTTATGTCATTACCCTTTGAAATGTAGTTGGTGCATTACAAAGCCCAAATGGCATAATCTTATAGGCAAAGGTCTCCCAATCCATAGTAAAAGTAGTTTTTTAACTGGTCTTCTTTTGCAATCTTAACTTGATTATAATCGAAGAATCCATCAAGAAATGAATAGCATTCATGTCCAACGACGACATCCAATATACTATCCGTGAATGATAAAGGAAAATAATCCTTCTTGGTAGCTGCATTTAATTTTCAAAAATCTTGACAGATGCAAACTTTTTCATTCTTTTTTGGTACCATAACAATTGGTGAAATCCATTCATTAAAAGGAACCGGATAGATAAATCCAACCTCTAAGAGTTTATCCAGTTCTTCTTTTACCATAAGTGAGTATTTTGGATTAAGTTGATGTTATCTTTAGCGTACTGGTATAGCGTTCTCCTCCAATATAATTCGATGCTCACAAATTTTAGCTTGAATTCCTTTCAAATTTACATACGAACATGCAAAAATAGTTTTATGTATTAAAAAATAATCCACCCAAATTTCTTTTTCCTTGTCTTTTATATTGTCATAAATCTGAATGATTTGGAGAGCCTTTCTTGTACCTAAATTAATTGGTTGACATCGTGGAATTTCAGGAGTCCTTGAACTGATGTTTTGCTCAATTCTAGAATCTTTCATAAAATTCGACACATTAGAACTTTCCAACTCCAGTTCTATAGCACTAACATGATTAACATCTCGTCTATTCATCTAATATGCAATCATATGATCAAAATTATCAATAATATTTGAAGGAACTAAGTACTCTCCCGATCCCTTGTACTGGTAGTTCATTCTAGTGTGCTTGACAACTTGCCTTGTATCAGCATAAATTAGGTCAGGTGCACTAATTTCTTTTTTTGTAGACTCATCTTTACAATCCGACATGAATTCTGAACTGACAACTTGAGTTTCTCCGTGATATTGGACAGGGTACATTTGAAGCATAATTTTATCATTACCTTTTCCAATTGTCATTGTACCACGGCCCCAGTCATTTCGAGCTTTAGCTTGATACAACCACGCTCACCTCAATAAAATTGGATATGACAATGTAGAGCTTCGCAATTAAAAAACAATATAATCAATTTTGTAGGTAATCTCCACAATTATTATATCAATACTTCATAAAATATCCATAGGTTTAACTCGACTGGAGTCAGCCATTCTCAAAACTACTGTAGTAGGTAATAAGTGATTCAAACCCAACTCCTCGATTGTAGCGACATTCATAAGATTTACATTAGATCCTTCATCTACTTACACTCCCGATAATAACACTCCATCAATTGAGACATCAATCATAGGTACACCCAGATCGGGATTCAAACTTACTTCTCAAATTTCTTTATTTTGAGATCTGTGATGAATTAATGAAGAATTCAAGATAGTTTGGCACTCAGGTGCTACTGCCACTAGTTACTTCATAGAGATCATGGGCAGTATGGTGCCCAAATCTTTTAGAATATCATATGGTTCTGTATTAGTGGTAATTCTCTAATGTCAGTTTTTTCTTCCCAGTCCTAAACACAAACACATGTAAATTAATTTTCTCTATATTGGAAATTGGTAAAGCTACTGGAACTAAATTTGAAAGAGCTTGTAAAATCATTTCTTTCAACAAATAAGATTGTTCTCCCAATTGGACTGATATTGGTTCTTTGGAATTTACACTTCTTAGAGGATCTTTCAACGGAAAGGACGTTTCTCAAAATTGTATAGAGAACGGAATAGCTTGAAATGGAACCGAAGCCTCCATAATTGGTACCTCATTAGGATGCACAATCGATTCAGGTCTTATACTAAGTAAGGGGCCCATGTCAGGACCTAGATTGGATGGCCTTGTAATTGGGTCCAATTGGCCCTTCGCTTCACGATCACTCAAATGTTGAATTGGTCCTTTTTCCTTTTGTTGACTTCTTGTATGGACAGCTTGGACTACTTCTATCTGATGAACTGGTAAATCTTGAGGACCTTGATTTATCTCCTCTATTTTTCCTTGACTTTGGATCTACTGATCTCGATTATTGAAATTGAATGGAGCATTATATTGTTGATAAGTATGTCTCAACTACTTGCAATTCACACATACTGGTATATAATCGTCACTGGCTCTGGGATTGAGACATTCACTGGCATAATGACTAATCTGTCTGCAACGGAAATAACGAAGTGAACTTCTTGTACCCCCATCTGGCATATTGGGTGTCTCTATCGATATATACATACTAGGCTTGTTCCATGTAGGGTTAGAAAATGATCGTGGTTGTCCCATTTGTATGGAAGGTACTTGGTTTGATGATGCCAATGGAGCATATTGCTGATATCTCTGCTACTCCTTTCCATAGTTCTAAGGATTTGATGCAAATCTCTGATTAAAATTAAAACTTTGAAAATTATTGAATGTTCAATTTTCTCGATTAGATTGATTTCCATTCCATCCACACGTATTTTCCATTTGAACTTGATTGAATTTCCACTGAGTCGATGGAATCATGGTCTGATTACTGAATTATTATTGCCTTTGTAAATGTCAGTAGTTTTAGGTAGGATACTTTCCTCTGTAAAATGTACATTGAACATCCATTTGTCTAGATGATGGATATTCCGTATCAAAATGACTTTATCCCTTACAATTATTACTCCATATATTAGGTCTCATATTAGAAGGCTTATATCATTTTTTCTTATCTTTAGCTAAATTCACGGTCAATTCTTCCATCTTCTTTGTTAGATTTAATAACAAGGCTTCATTTGGATCTTTAACAGTCGCATTTGTGAATAACTCCGGTTGTTGATAACTTGGCGATATAAAATAAGGTGTCATTGTTATTGGCGCTATTGCTTGGAGTGGTGTAGTATTAATTGGTTGTTGCAACATAACATTCTTCACATTGGAAGCAGCCATTTGAGGATAATTACCCATCGACATATATCCTGGTTGTATTTGTTGGCTTCCTGAACTTGGAATCATCATGGCTTCCACTATTAACAATTGGTTATAATGACATTCTTCTCACACCTTTGCTCATACCAACGATGCCTCTACCGTAGCTAGTTGAGCCTCTTTTACAAATAATTTCAATTCTGGTAGATGCAAACCGTTAATTAATATCCACAATATAAATATATCTGGTATTTGATTATTTGACCATTTATGAAGTATATCCACGATCTAGTCATAATAGGACTCTACGAATTCCTCTACAAACATCTTTTTATTCATAAAACTTTCTCGAAGTTGATCTTCAAATCTAATTGGTCTAAAATGGATTAGGAAGGCATTCTTCAAGGCCTTCCAATTAGAAAATCTATCCACTGGTTGCCGAATATACCATTCAAAAGCTGTATCTTTTAAAGTTACTGATAACCATTTTAACCAAATATCTTCAGCTCTACCATTATTAGCCACACAGATTATCAAGAATTGAGATATATGGTGATTGGAATCAGAGTCTGGCCAACCACTAAAAGTAGGTAATGGTGCCACACTTGTAGTTTGGTCTTCTACTGCTCCCATTTATATTGCAATTGATACTTCTAGCACTCCCACGGCCATTGGTGTTATCACTGGTCTCCTTACTATTTGAATTTGAATTTTTCTTCCTTTGATTTTCTTGGACTTGCAATTCTTTTTTGTCGTTTCCGTAGGATTTTTCTTATGCATAAATGCTCTTATCTTTCTTTTGTTTGTCGATTAATTCTTTGATAATCCTCCCCCCCCCCCCCCCCCCCCCCGTGATTATCACTCATAATCTTCCATTCTTCTTTATAAAATCAATACTACCTTGAATTATAACTCACATATTTGTAACCCTAAAACTGATTCTTTTCACGTTCTCATTCAATATATAATTCCATCTCTCATACAATCAATTTCTAACATTTCATATTGTTATCATTTCCCCGACAACGGCACCAAAACGTTGTTCTCGTTGCGTTCAAGCTTCAGTAGACCAAAGCAATTGAACTAATAGAGGTGGGTTCGAACACAAGAAAAGATTGGTTATATAAATTGGGTCTATTAGTGTCACAATTGACTATACTCTGGCTATTTGAAATCAATTATCAAACTACAAAACACCAAGGCTTACTACTTCCATCTTAATTCAACCCATAATCCATTCTATGATTATCAATTCAACAATACTTCTCTCAATCACAATTCTTCATAAGCAAATAATAAAGAAAACAAAGAGGTAGCACCAAACTTATCCCGGCTTACGACTCTCAGTCTGGCTCTTAGCTTACGACTCTTAATTTGACTCTCGGCTTATGACTCTCAGTCTAGCTCTCAGCTTACTTTCCTCATCCTATTTATCCTACCAAAAAGATGATCTGTCGGTAAGCAGATTCGAAAGGTTATGACCCTTTGAATTCTTAACCATTTATTCCACTAACAACCTACTGTTACCAACTAAAGTGCCTAGCCATCAATCTAATTCTCAAGGTTGTCAATAACCAACCAGTAACTTATGACAAAGTTTATTTACCTATTCTACAATCTCCCTCTAATCTAGTCATTTTAATTTTATCATGGCTAAAAAAATATAATCCTAAAATAAATTAGATTTTTTATAGTCTCAATTTTTTTAAAAATATAACTAAAAATATAGTTAATAAAATAAAAAGTCATAAGTTTAGTATAATTAAACTTATATTTATAGGAATAAGAGTTTTTATACATATTATAAAAGAAGAATTATTGAGTGTTATTTATGCTGCACCTCTTTTTAATGGTGTAAAGATTTCAAGTAGCATTTTAAGCTAATATTAATATTTTTAATGTGTATTTGAAAAAAAAATGTAGATACTCTTCTAGAAAATTATTCATATGACTGTTCAATTGATCTTAAAAAAGAGCTCAATCACCATTTAGACCAATCTATAATTTATCACAAAATAAATTGTGTGAGTATAAATTTCACCCCTCTATCTAAATTATAAGATAGCCTCAATTAAGAGTTGCTTGTAATGGGTAGTGTGAAGTAGAAGATGCAATGAACAAGAACAAAAGAAGAAACAACACAAATAAGTGAAAGGAATGTATACAAGCAAATACATACTCCAAAACTCAGTTATAGTCTGTTCACGAAGTTTTCATCCAATAAAAAATAAAAAGTATATTTTTAGGAAGTTATTTTTTAAATTTTTCTAATGATATAAGAAACATGTAAATCCGAATTACTATAAATAAGTTATGAAGGTTTAAAAATAACAAGTAAATAAATAAAAATTAAGTAAAAATATTTTACCTCAAAGTTAACTTGCTTATAGGTCAAGGGTTTGAGCCTCACCAAGGCTCACATGTAGTACATATTGGATGTCTACAGAGGTCTAGAGGCCTTAGTCTTATCTTCCTACCAATACCCAAGGTGCTACAATCCATATGGGACTTGTACATCTTCCTTCCTACAAGGACTAGACTAGCTGCTAGCCCTCCTATTTTTTACTAGTAAAAATCATTTTTTTATACTTTTTACTTCATTGGGGTATTCAAAAATATCCAATTAGCTTAGAAACTAAATATGACCTTCAAATCTTACTCCCTTTCTTCATAATGGCTTCCAAAGTGGTAAAACTCATTTTTATCAAGATCTTAAATATTGCTCTAAAAATTCCTAAAAATTTATAAATAAATTCTAAATAAATTCTATAAAATCCTATAATATTTCTATAATTCTAATATCCATGTAAGGCTACATTTTCCTACCTTCATGATTTTTGATAATAATAAACATCAATTTAACTCCACCATAAATCTTATTTTTTATATCGATAACTAAAATGATATGAGGTTCTTTCTCATACTTCTTCTAACTACTAATATTTATAGTTTTTATAAATAGTATATATAGATAGAAGACCAATATAATTATTGGTCTTAATAAATAATCTTTAATACTCAATAATGAATAAAAATACTAAATCAACGAAGATAATTGCCTCCAAGACTTATTAAGACTCCATCTCCACTATTAACATTCTAATTTTCTATTTTTCAAAGGATTTCTATACTACTTACTATATATTATGATTTAAAGCATTCTAAATGTATATTTTTATCCTAAAATAATAAGTGGGTGAATTTGATGACTCACAAGTTGATTGAATTCAAAGAATATATTAAAAAAAAATTGGCAAAGAACTTTATATGTCATTCCAAATCTCAAGTAGGATCTCTAATTTTATTTGTAAAGGAAAAAGATGAATTATTATAGATGTATGTTAATTATCAATGACTTAATAAAATTACCATTAAAAATAAGTATTTGCTATTTTTTATATCTAAACTTTTTAATTAATTGAATCAAACTAAGATCTATATAGAAATAGATTTATAAGGAGCATATAATTTGATACATATAAAAAAAAATGAATGGAAGACTACATTTCAAACTAGGTATGGATATATTGAATACAACATCATGCCTTTTGGACTTACAAATGCATCAATAGCTTTTCAATATCTCATAAATGATGTCTTTTAAGAATTTTTAGATGATTTTATTATCTATTATTTAAATGACATCTTAATCTATTTTAAGAATATAAAAAAACATAAACTTTATATTTATTGTATTTTATAAAAATTAAAAGATATAGAATTCTATGCCAAATTATAAAAGTATGTGTTTTATACTATTTAAGTCTACTTTTTAAGATACATCATTTCAAATGGATTTATGATGGATCTTAAGAAAGTTCAAACTATTATGGATTAGAAGGTCTCAAAAATGGTAAGAAATATCTAATGCTTTCTGGGATTTATCAACTACTATTGGATTTTCATCAAAGACTTCTCTCAAGTTGTAGCTCTATTTATATGTTTAACTTGTAAAGACAAACTTCAATAGAATGAAGAAGCCGAAGCAATATTTCAAGCTTTAAAAATAACCTTCATTTCTATACTAATCTTATATTGTATTAACTTTTCTAAGACATTTTTTAAGGAAACAAATACATCAAACTTTGCTTTGGATGTTGTAATGTCACAAATGAGAATAGATAATAAACTTCATCTAGTAGCTGTTTATTCAAGAAAATTTTTAGTAGCCAAAATCAACTACAAGATTTATGACAAAGAATTTTTTGCAATTATGGATTTGTTTGAAGAATAGTACCATTATCTAGAAGGTACTTCTAATCTAGTTATTTTTTATATGGACCACAAGAATCTTAAATATTTTATGTCAACACTTGTTTTGAATCGTTGCCAAGCCTATTGGAGCATATCTTTGTTAAGATTTGATTTCAAGATCACTTATCGACTTGGTGTCGTGTAGTAATATGACTATAGAGTAAAAAAATAAAAATATAGATATTATTATTGAAGAACCTAGTAGAAAGATGTAGTAGAAAAATAAGGATAAAAGATAAAAAGGTAATAAAAGATTTAGTCTTAATGTTGTTTTTTTGTAGAAGCAACTTTTACTTCCTTAGTAGAAGCATAAATGATCCAAATCAAAGTAAATAAAGTAAGAAATTGATATAAGCATGTTCAAAAAAGATTTTATAATAAGATAAATTAAAATTTATCTCAAATTATTAAAAATTGATATTTAAAAAGAATTGGTTGTCAATCTAGATTGAAATCAGACCTTGAAACATAAAATTATATCCATATGGTGGTTTTTAGGTTCTTTGATAGATTAAAAAATATGCTTTAAGAACAGACTTAAAGAAAAAAATTTGGGCATTGGTTTTATGTCAATTAATTCAATATTGAGTTTTTGAAGGATTTTCAAAGTTAATAATATTTTTGGTTGGTTTAGATTTTAAAAAATAAAAATATGTTTACAAATTTGAAGATTTTTTTGAATTTTGTGGTATGTATATAGATAATTTATAGAAAATAAATTTGTTTTTTTAGTTGTAAATATGTATGCAAATTTTTGAATCAATCAAATGGTGTTGTAATACAAGAAGTCTTGCTTGAGAACGCTCTGGGTACCTGGCTGTGGAAGGTAGAATGGAAATTGCAACAACAAAATCCTAACTCTAATAGAATATTAACTGAACTCTAATTAGACCATAACAATATTAAGCAAGCTTTAATCAATTCAAACAAATCTAAAAGGAATTACAAAGAAACAATAAGAAATCTTAAAAAAATATTAAAATGATCACAAATATATCTCAAATAAATCTCAATTCAATCTTAATTTAATCCTAGTTAAAATCCTATTAGACTTCAATCAAACTTTAGGCCAAAAACTAACTAAATCTTAAATCTTAAACAAATCCTAAACAAATCCTAATCCCTAAATCAATTCTTAATCAGATCCTAATCTTAAATCAAATTCTAATCCTAAATCAATTCTTAACCAAATTCTAATCCTAAATCAAACCCAAATCAAATCCTAATCAAATCTTAATCCTAAATCAAATTCTAACCAAACCCTAATCAATTCCAAGTAATTCCTACTACAGATTTAAACCTCAATAACTAATGAATAAACCATTGATTTTAACTCAAAATTTGCACACTTCTTAAAATTTAAGTTGAAAACTAGCCCAAAAGAAATTAAAAAGGATCAAAATTACCAAATAGACGATAACCTCAAAAATGTGCTTGGATATTGGCCAGCCTCCTTCTCCAACCTTGATGCCAATCTCCTAGAGTTAATATCTCTCTTTTTCACTGTTGATTGATTTCAAAATTCTCATATACATAGAAAAACAATTCTAGTATTCTCACACATAAATTTCACTCCAATCCAACTAGTAGATTGGAAGAAATCCTAAAAAATCTTATTAAATCTAAAATTCTACTTTTAGAGACCTTCACCTTTTTAAACATCAATAATCTTCAATTCAACCATTAAATCAAGCTAAAATTCACAAAATATATTAAGTACAACTATAACCATTAATCTAAAAAATTTCACCTATAGATATATTACAAAACTCTCAAAATCATCCAAAACATCAACCCTATTTTATTTCACAAAAATCCAAGTCATCTGAAACAAACTTGACTTTGTAAAGTCCTTACAAAGTCATTACAAATCCAAATTACACAAATCTAACATTCATAAAAATCCTATCTAGTTTGCTATCAAATTCCACTCTCTGAACTACAAAAGAATCCCAGAATTGTCGTCGAGGCTTGATTTTGTGACTCAAGGGTCTAATTTTGACCTTGGTTCATAACTGGCCCTCTTTGGGTATCAATATCTAGTTTTTTTAGATAATTTTTGCTAGAATTTACTTTTAACTTCTTCCTAAAGATACTTATATTATTTATTTTTCTGATCTATTTTATTTTGCCTTATTTATGGCCCTATAAAGTAGAAGTTACTTTTCTAAAAAGGCAATACTACTTCTAAAAGTTTTACTACCTTCTTATCTTTTATCCATATTTTTTTACTTTATCTTTTAATTTGGCTCTTCTATAATAAGATCCATATTATCATCTTTCACCAAATAGTTGTAATACAACACGACGATGGTTAGATCATTGTGTATAAAGGTTTTTTTAGGTTGATGTCTTAGAAATTGGAATTTGAAGTTCAATGAATGCTTCTAAGATCTTCAATGATTTGTCAATTAGATTCAAGTGAAATTTTTTTATATAGATACTAAACATGATTTTTAATATTTAGATGAAATTTGAGAGCAATTTAATATTTCAAGAAGGAGATATTGGTGTTGAAAGTTCACCATTTAGGTTGGAATAGGAGACCACTCAACACCCAATTGGATTATCTTGTATTTCTCTCAACTGTTACATGCAATTGATTTCATTTGTCTTGTACTTATTTCTAACTAAGATATTAAGAAGTAAAAAAAAATTTGATTTGATATCAATGATTTAATGATTAGTTGTTGAGGTTTCAATTTACTATAGGATTTAATTTGGGATTTGTCTATGGTTTGATTAGGGCTTAGAATTTGATCTAAGATTTAATTAGGATTAAGATTTGCTTAGAATTTGGTATAGAATTAAATTAGAGATTGATCAAGGTTTTTTTAGAATTTATTTAGAATTTAGGATTTTATTAAGGTTTTATTAGAATTTAACTTAAGATTTGGTTTAGCTTCAATTATTATTTCAATTAATATTTGATCCAAGATTTGATTAAGATTTAATTAGGATTTCAATTAAGATTACATTAAAATTTTTATTTTTAGTATTTCTTTATAATTTTGTATATTTTCTTTAAATATTTTTATTTTTAATATTTCTTTAAGATTATTGTTATTTCTTTAAAGAATTATTTTTAAATTTTTTTAAAGAATTATTTTTATATTTCTTCAGGATTTTTTGTTATTTTTCTTTGGAATTAGTTTGGAACTTCTTTGTATTACTTTTATAACTTTTTTTAAATTTATTTTAGATTGGTCAAAGTTTATTCAAAATTAGTAAGGTCTATTTAAGATTATTTAAGATTCTATTAGAGTTGGTAGGATTATTCTTATATTTCTACTTACCTTCTACAACTATATGCCTTGTGCATTTTCAAGCAAGAATACATGTAATATGATATCAAAAAACGACAAGATTTGGCAAACATCCTTTTTAGATATTTTTTTCTTGTATTAAAAGAAGGAGACGCATCTTTCAATCAACAAAAAATAATTCTTTTGAAGCCAAAGCATTTTCATCTTCAAGCAATAAAATCAATATTGACTATTGATTCAACTTTTGTCAAATAAATTCAATCAAATGTGTCCTTTGAACTTCTTGTTCATGATATCAAAAATCCTTCTTCTAAGTCTCATGATACTTTTAAGTTCAAGTTCAAGAATAATCTATTCTATTTCAAAGGATGCCTATATATTCTAAAAAAAGAGCATATTTATATGTTCTTCCAGCATGTTATGACTTTCTATCAGTTAGACATTTTGGATGCAATAAAACTTTGGAGTTTATATTCAAATATTTTTGGTGGCCACAAATGTGGAAGGTAGTGAAAGACTTTATCTAGTCATGTATCATTTATTCAAGGTCAAAAATTCCTTATCATCAATCTTATGGACTTTTTCAACCATTGCCTATAATTAAAAAATTATGAACTTCTATTTCTATAAATTTTATTATAAATATTTTAGTCTCAAGTTTGTATGATTCTATATTTTTAATAGTAGATCATTTTATCAAGATAACATATTTTATACTACGTACAAAATCTACGACAAATAAAAAATAGCTAAGAATTTTTTTAAAAACATCTATTGCTATTATAAATTATCTAAAGATATTGTATCAAATAGGAAGACTCAATTTGTATCAAGATTCTAAAGGTAAATATAAAATTAGCTTTGGCTTTTCATCCTCAAATTGATGGATAAATAGAGCATGTAAATTAAGTTTTGGAGCAGTATTTGAGGTGTACTATTAACTACCAATAAGATGATTGGATGATTCTTTTGTATTTGGCAAAGTTTACCTATAATAATACAATACATTCTTTTATTTATCAAATTTTTTTTTACTAATTATAATTATAATCCATAACTTGATGCTTTTGATTTTTTAGGAGGTGATAATCTTACAGCAAAAGATTTAACAAATTATTTGTTAGAGCTATATGCAAAAATAAAGGCGCAAATAAAAGAAGCTCAAGAACAATAAAAGATAATTGTAGATGCTTATTACAAGAAATAACCACAATTCAATGTGAATGATAGGATATGATTACTTTGTCATAATATCAAGACTACTTATCTTTATAATAAATTGGACTATCGTAAGCTTAGATTTTTTTTTATTTATAAATAAATTAATCTAATTGCTTATTGATTATACTTATTGGAATCAATAAAGATTCATTCTATATTCTACATGTCTCTTCTTTAGTTATATAAAATAATAAATATGCCAAAAAACAAATAGATACTATCTCCTCCTATAGAAGTGAATAATAATGAAGAATTTGATGAAGAAAAAGTCTTACACTTAATGCGATAGCAAAATAGGTTGGAGTATCTTATTCATTGGTATTAATATAATATTAGTAAATATACACGAGAGCCACCAAAGAATCTTGAAAATACAATAAAAAAGGTTGAAACTTTTCATCAACAACATTTATCTAAATTTAGATAAAGAATAACAAATCTTTGCTATAAAAGAAACAAGATTAAAAAAAGATAATATTTTATCTTCTATCCTTATTTATGGCTTTTGTATATATTGTGGCACTAAAGAGATAGAAAAACAACAATGAGCAAATTCAATTCAAGAGCTATTATTTGCTGACTTGTTAGATGAAGCATTACAATTACTTCAACCTTCAAGACAATGTAATTAAGATGAAGATCTTCAAGAAAAACATATTTTTTCTTGAATAGATGGCAAGGTATAATGTGTTAGATATCACAACCTTGGAAGAGACTTCCAATGTTTGGTGATTTGGTTAGAAGTAGGAACAACTCCTCATGGTGTTTTAAATATTTTATTTGAAGGAAGTTATGAAGGCCTTAACAACAATCAAATAATAGGATGAATTTTTTTCTTTATTATGGGACATTATCAATAGCTGAAAGGATCTATCAACTATCTTCAAAGAAAATAAAGATCAAAGTATGTAGCAAATACAATTAGTCACATCTTAGATATTTTTAACATATGATGACCATGCTTTGTCGAACTCATTTCTACAAGCAAAGATAATGTCATGGATATAAATACATATTCTAACAATTACCTATATGATTAAGTAGAAGTAAGTAAAAATAAATAAAAATAGATTAATTTCATAATATCTTCTAGAAAAGCTTCTTAGAAGTTGTATAGATACAATTTTGACTTTATACATATTTATAATTGATTTTTAGATTAAAAACTTTGTCAACAAATTAGCCACATGTCACACATGTGGATAGCTTGTGGAATAAGCTAATTATGTAGTATACACATAGAAAACTTGCCTTGCAAGTTAAAACATATGGCTTACAAAGTCAACACATATTGAAGGTCCTATAGAATGTTTTCACATAACTCTTAGGTGGACAGTATATATAGAGGTAAGTCTGAAGTCTTTTTCACTCTTATCAATTCCTTTCTTACTCTAGTCTAGATTCAAGAATCTTTAATTCTTTTATCTTTTGGCAATAATCCTTCCACTTTTCTTTTAATATATATGTTTTCTTACTTCTATTTTGTCATACTTCTTTAAAAAAAGTCTCACTTAGTTATTTGCTTTCATCATATTATTGTCTTTGACAAATATAAATATAATAAATTAAATAAAGCCAATTATCTATTTTTTTATCATAAATATATACAACTTCCAAAAAGGTATCCAAATAATATAATTATGGATTATACATACAAAATAAATAGATTTAAAATGTCCATATTATATGTGATGGGTGTAATAAGTTTTAATACATCCTTCACAATTGTAGTAGCATTTTTCTAAGAAGAAACTTAATTATTCTTATATTTGGCATTGATGCAAGTTGTTCTATTGTATAGAGCATTATAGTCCATCAATATAGGTGCTAATAAGGACTTGGCATTCATAAATGTTATTAAAGATATATATAAATTTTTTTAATTTCTAAGATTTACATTAGATTTGGCATATTAAAAATACATAAATAAATAAAATAAAAAAACATATTGACTATCTACAAGAAATATTTTCCATCCAAAACGATGGTGATTGATCTATCTTTCTATTAAAATGGAGAATAATTATGAATTCTTTAAAGGAGGAGGTTTTCAATATACAATGAATGAACTTTTATATTATGTTTATTTTTACTTTTATAAATAAAATTATTGCATATCTTCAAAAAAAAATCTAAATTTTTCATAATGAACAATTTGTCAAATTTTGAATAAATATTATTCTCTATTTTAGAGGTATGACTACATCATGTGTCAAAGAACACCACTCCATTTTGAAGTTGTATGTCAAAGTTTCTACAAAAGATCTTTAAGATATGCAAATTTTCTTATTTTTTCTTTTTGTTGATAATACAATTAAATCAAATAAGGCACAAGAGAGCTTTAAGCATTTGTTTATATGCCACTATCACAACATGAGTTTTTTCAAGAATGTTGTTATGAAGGTGTAAATATATGCTTTCAATCTTTTGTTTGAGTAATTTCAATTAATTATAATATCCTTATATATGAACAGGAGTACATATTTAAGTATATTTATAATCACATTTGGACTTTATCAATATTAAATTTAGATGATATTGCATCATAGGAAAGTTTTGATGGTCAATAATTTTTATAGCTAATTTCTTTCTAAACTTGCCACTTTTGATAGCTAAATCTATTTTAAGAAAATAATAGTAAATCATAAGATTTACAAATAAAATCAATACAATTCATATTGATGTATTATATAATAATTACCTATATAATACATAGTATTTTTAAAACAATCATTTCAAAAAGAGACAAACTTTCTTTTAAATAAGACCTAGTCTTATGAAATAAAACGTATACATATATAGTTGGCATCTAAAAGCTTTCTTCTAAATCAAACATTTGATTGGTAGGTTCATAAACAAACTAAAAAGTAATCTATAGTACAAATATTATTATTTAGTTTAGCTTATTTGAAGGAAAACTTCTTCAATAGGAGTTTTAGGCCTTAAAGTAACTCCTTTGTATATATTGTCAATCTTGATTTTTTGGATTAATTCTTACAAGTTATTTATTTCAAATAGCTTGAGTTAGATATAAAAAATGTTTCACAAAAATGATCTTATATGACTAAGAGTAGCAAAACTAGCAGCTATAATAAAAAAAATATTTTATTGACATAACTCTTCAAATTTACAAATTTTTTCTTTTCAAGAGTCCAACATTGAAAATCAAAATTCCATTCAAAGAAGGATTGTTTCTACTTACTGAGCTATATGAACCACATAGCACACATCTACACTTAGTTCTACTTGCTCAATTGTATGCGCTCACAATAATATCTACTTAGATGATTTAAACAAGTTTTTCATTAGTAGGATCTTGTGCAACATTACTTCACATATCCATACAAAAGATGGTGCCTCATTCTTGCTAAATTAAAATAGACTTCTTCACTTAGACACATTGTTAAACTCCATCATCAAACCCATCAACTATGTGAGAATTGAATTGTCTCATCTACCATAGTAGTGCACAAGACCAAGATTCTATTGTTTTTTGGCTACTAAAAATTTTGAAGATTGTGAATCCAACTTAATCAATGAAAAATAGCAAAAAATAGCAAAAGTAGCATAGAAGAGTATAAGCAACATGAAAAATAGCAAGAGCGGCAACTAAAGACTTGGAGAAGATCTTAAAATCTTGTTCTCTGCTTTAATTATATCATATCCATTCAAAGATGTTGGAAATGGTTGTCTTGCTCTTGTTTGTATCTAACATTAAGATTTAAAATGAGATAGGTGAGAGAAACATGAAAAAAATTAAGATTGCCAATTACTTGCCATTCCATTTTTTTTATCCACCTAGTCTTAAACCTTCCAGTCGTGTTGAATTGATTGGATTGTAAATAATGTAGATATTGGCTGAAATCCTTAAATATCATAGTTATTATAAATATCTAAAAAAATAAATATAATTTATATTTAAATTATTATTTTTTAATTATTTTATAAAATTTATTTATTTATTTATTTATTATATTAATGGTATTTAGTTGTGTGCCCCTTCTTATGTTAATATTTAGATTCTATAGCAAAATTATTTAATTTTTAAGCATAATAATAATTTAAATATTTGTATATATTTTATTTTGAAAAAATAAATTATATATATATATTAGTGATGTTTTGTAAGTAATATAATATAATATTTATATTAATTCCATATAAAATATATATACATATTTAAAATATATATATATATATATATATATATATATACACACACATATAGTTTTAGATTTTCTAAATAATTTTTAAAATTAAATATACAAAGTAGATACTATTGTAGAGATCAAGAAGTCAAACACTAAACATTTTAATCTTATTCTGAATTATAATTATATTGTATTTGTAACCTTTACATTTATGAATTCTAATCTTTTCATACATAATTTGAGTGCAAAATTTATCCTTTAATACAAATTATAGATAGGTTCAATTAAGAATTTTTTATCATTAGTGGTATAATGTAAAATGCAATTAATAAGAAACAAAAAGAAAACAAAAAAAAACAAAACAAATACAAAACAAATTAAAGAACTACAATCAAACAATTTGACCTTCCAAAATCTAATCACAATTTGTTCACTACAAAATTACTCAAAAAAAAGTTTTAAAAAATATACATATATATATATATATATATAACCATTATTTTTATTAATAACATGGAAAATATATAAATATAAATTACTATGAATAAATCATGAAGGTTTAAAGATAGAAAAGTTAAATAAATTTGGTTTATCACAAAAACAACTTGCTTAAGATGTCAAGGATTTGAGATGTACCAAGGCTCAAAAGTAGTATAAAATGGGTGTGCTAGAGAGGCTATGAGGCCTTAGTCTTACACTCTTACCACTATCCTAGGTGCTACACATTATATGGAACTTGTGCACATCCCTACTTACAACTACTGTACTAACTAGTGGTCCTCCTATTTTCTACTAATAAAACCACTTTTTTTTTGTACTATTGACCTCACCATGGTATTCAAAATCACTTAATCAACTAAAGAACTTTCAAAGGCCTTCTAATCCTACTCAAATTCTTCATGATAGCCTCTCAAGGTGATAAAATCACTTTTACCAAAGTCTTCAAAATACGCTCTAAAAATGACTATAAAAATTTTAATAAATTCTAAATAAATTCTAAAAATCCCTATAATTATTTTATAATGCTTATATCAATTTAAAACTACTTTAAAATCTTGTAAACTATAAATTATTTCATAAAATTTTAAAAATCAAGTATCTTAAGATATAATTAAGAAATGTACAAAATATTTTAATTTATATACTAAAAAAGCTACATAAATAATTCTTTATGATGTGGTACTTTTATAGTAAAATTATACTTAAAGAAATATTATTTTCACACTTATAATATGATGCAAAATTATTTGTTTTAATTTGAATGTATTTGATTTAGTTCCAATATAATCTTCTTTTTTTTAAATTAAACAAATTTTAAAATCTTTAGATTTTGATAGATTTTTATTTTTATTTTTTATTTTATTTATTTTTTCTGATATAGATTATTAAACTCTTATAAACTTTACAGAATTAATTTAGATATATTTTTTAATTTATAAGTTTTTCATACATAGTTTTTGAATTTTCTTTTACACTTGCTCATTTAATAAAAACATAACATCAATTAGAGTTTAAAATGAAACAATTTTTACAATTTGTTTTTTAAAGAAAAAAGAAAACAACTTTTAAACACAATAAGAAAATTGTGTTTCAATTAAAAAATCATATTTCCTGAGGTGACCAAATGAAACTTTTGACTTGTAATCTTTCCACAGTAAAATGACAACCATCCTTTCCAGATAACAATATGTTTCAATTCAATTATTTTTTTTGTGTTGACAAAACAAGATACAAACAAGAATTTAATGGAAAAATAAAAAGATAACCTGTTAGTTTTGTATTTCTTATATTACACATTATCTATTGAAGTATCTAATTGCAAAAGTATTACAAGTGGATATACTAATAAAATTTGATTGTATCATGTAACAGGACATAAAACACATTTCCATCATACTTTTGAAATTCAATGAATTAGTATTTCATTTCGGTTTAAAACATTTACTGAACTAAGTAAAAATTAATTAAAAAAACTAGATTCGAAATTCATTAACAAACAACAATGATCTTTTGAATGTATTCAAAATCGAATAGAACACTGCTTCAAGGTTGATGAAAAAAGAATAGACACAATTTGGATGCTTGACTGAGCTCACAAATCTTTTGTCACAAAGTCTTTTTACTGGATTGAAATTTAGTTTTCTTGAGCTCCAAGTGATGCGACCGCCGCGAAATAATAAAATTGTAATAAATTGAGGTTGAAGCGTATACAAATGCACCAATAGCAGTGCAAACAGTTGCTGCACAAACATATAAATACCTGCAACACCACACATGTCACATTCAAACTCACATAGAATGCAGCACATTGTATGAGACAAAACGACCGAAACGTTGAGAAAGAGGGGAAGTTCATACTTGGGGGAAAAAACGCTCCACACAAATAAGTGATCCTGCATAACTGTGAGGATAGCTGTGAATGCCACCATTATAATACCATTCAAAGCCACAGGGACAATGCATGGCACTGCAAGTATTTCCAGTAACCAAGATGAAGGGCCAAGCCCTTGAAAAGTATGGGCCTCAATGCTCTTTGGTACTGGACTTTGTAGCAACATCATTCCTAAAAGGAATAGGAATGGCGATGCATAAGTAATAATAAATGCTAGGAGCCCAGATAAGATCGTGGAATGAGACGACAAGCCCTGCTTTCCACAAACAAACCACCTCATTAGCGAATGACTGCTACTATTGACTGAATAAGTGCTCACATAGATATTCATTAGGATTGTATCAAGAAATATAACAATTAGTTTGTAAATTAGCACATGATAAATTCGACAATAAAGGAAAATGCAATGGGGTATTTCTCTATTTTTGTTGTTAGAACGAAAGAAAGGAGAAAGAGACGCACAATATAAGCACCAGCTACATCAACAGTAGCGAGAGTGTTGCTGTTACCAAGCCCAAAATGCCCAGATCCTCCCATCCATTGCAACGCTAATACCTGTTCAGTTGGCAATAAAATTCGTTATCAGCCATTTAGGCTTGTATTGCATGGGGGCTACGATAGCTCTTGTTACGTGATATGGTTTGAAACATATTCATGCAACGACACAACACACAAACCTTTTCCAGAATGTTTTATACCTGAAACCACAGCTCATATCTGTTGCTCCTTCGCCTGAAGAATGTGACTGTGGCCAGAAGCTGTATCAGAAGCAACGCTACTGGTCCAGCATTCACAGTCTGCTGTAGAAGTAGTTGTAACAAACACCAACAGGAGATTAAAACTTGTCCTGTCGACTGCAGTGCTGATGTTATGCCAGTTTCCAGAGGAAAATCCACCCACATTCTCTTGATTTCCTGACTGGGATAGCTAGCCGTCTTTGTGTCCTCATCAAACTGAAGTGGTTCAATCCAAGGCATAAGAGTGACCGCAAGTGCAGCAGTTACCCCAAGTATTAGAAACACCGAACGAGCCAACAAAGTAGGCACTTGTTCCGGGTATGATGTTGTCCCAAACAACGTGGGTACTTGATGGGATTCTGAATCCACATATACAAATATCAATGTAGCGGATAAACATAAGCAACAGGCTATCAGTTTCCGTAGAAGATGTCGTCGAGAAGATTTAAGAATAAACAGACAGCTACTTGTAGTTGTGAAAAGAAGCGCTGTGTATCTAAGAGCAGTAGAAATCTGCACGTCGTTTGCGTCTAGCCATTTTGCAATATCGGGTAGGTGTGCCCAATTCACCCCACTGCGGTGCCATGCCCGTATTATTCTTCCACTTAAAAGAATCACAGACACAGCAAGAAATCTTGCTGCATTATCTCCATCCCCAGATGAAACTTTAGTGAACGTAGCCCTCTGTATGCTATCTGAGAACTTCCCATAATCATTTGCCTGAGCTCGTCTTTGACTTGACCCTGGCAACAGTTGAAAAGGCTGTTGTAGTACGTGTCGAAAGAGAGCAATGCACAAAGTGGAAACCAAAAAGTGGTATGTATACTGTTCCTCTTCGACAAATGAAGATGATGCTAAGCTCCCAGCGTGGATACAGACACCCCCAATCACTATCAACTTCTCAAACAAAAAATCACCCGAGGCATCAACATTAGGGGAGTTAATCTTCAGCTGATTCCTCTCCGACTTGGCTTCGCAAATTGAGAGAAGTGTCGAGAAAAGAATTACAGGTGAAAGCAGCATTAAAATTCCACCACATAGAAGAAGTAGGATGTTCTTCTGTAAGATCAAAAAGACAAAGGCATGTTAGCTCATAAACTAACCACACAAAATATAGCTATATATGAACAGCCGCTAGGATGTATTTTCAAAGGGAGAAGAAACTGACCTCAGTTGTGCCCTTCGCAAGCCACTCTGAAGTAGACTTCAGCATCTTCAAATATGCGTCTCTTGCAGCTTCAAATTCACTAAATCCTTTGGCTTCACTGGTTAAAACAACCACATGCAATCAAGGAGTTCAGTATCAGAAGGTGTACCCACAGAGCATGTGTTCGTTATACTTTAAGGAGAACCAGAAAACGAAGGGATAACGCTGTCCCACAAAATACATTCGTTTGAAATATTTTACCTGATTACGCTGTCGTTATCCATATGCCTCCAAGAAGAGTGGAGCTGAATTGCTTGCATGAAGAGCTTACAAAACACTTCCACCTCCTTGTCTTTCTCTGTTCTCCAACTCATTGAAAAATCGGAGTTGGATCCACCATCCACATTTCCAGATGTATTTGAGCAAAGGTCATTGACACACTGGGACCTTGGAGACCGCACATGTACCAGATTAAAAAGTTGCCAAGCGTTCAACTCCAATGCTCGCAGCTGTTCCTTGGCTGTTGCAAGAATACTCAGTAAGATATACATAGAAACTCATAGCAAAAAACAGACCTGTAGCAACTGCAACCTAAAAAGCATAACGATGAAGATTGATTAGTAGGTTATGCGTGCATCAATGTAAATTTTACAGTCATGGTACTCAAGTTCATGTTTATGTCGAGGTTCAATATAATTCAAAAGTGCATAAAATTAAGTGCAAATCAGGGGTGATAATATTTGCGATAAACCCTAAAAGGAGCGATTTACTGACACAAACAGACTGGCAAGATCTTCGCTAGCAGGTGTGAAGCTGTTAATAGAAAATGCCAGTCAGTCTCCGTTTCGATTCAGAAGAGCGAAGACTCTAGAGCCTTCTCTTTAAGAAGACAGTCTTACAAGAAAATAAAAATAGAACTGATCAATTTAGCTTGGAGAACATAAAAAGTAAGCAGTAACTCACAAGTCAGTGAAGAAAAATGTTGAGGAAGCAGAGCTCCAACGCTATTTTTTGGTATTGGAACACCCAGTTGTAGTGCCAATGTTGGCACCACATCTACTTGGAACGATGGCCAGGCAGAGGAAGTGGCAACACCTTTGTTTTGCTTTAAGGTAGATTCGTGTTGCCTCTTGTCCATAAACATGTTGATAGAATCACTTTCTGAAATAAATAAAGCTAGAGCATCTGCTTCCTGATACGACGCACCACCATGGTTTCCACCTTCTGTCATACCATGATCACTGGCTACCAACTACACACAAAAATCACAGTTTCTATTAGCAAGTAGCATAAAACATGATAATGCCTCATCATCTGATGAAAACATAATAAACGGACATGATCTTAGTGGTTAGAAACTGCAAGAAAGGGGAAGTCTCTGTAGTACATCAGCAACTTAATCCATGTATAAAAGAGAAATAAACATAATGAACTCACGTAATCATCGAATCTAAAATACAGAACTAAGAAAGTATTACAGACCAGTAGAGTACGACGGTCACCCGAAGTCTTAATCAACTTATCGTAGATTCTTCGAATGACGTCATCCATTTCCTTCAACTTAGGCGCCACCAATGAGCTGGAGTGGAATAACATGATCACCAGCAGCAGAACATGAGAGCTGGGTAGCAAAAAGAAAATCGACAGGATCTAGCAAATTACTCATGCATACAAAGAAACCTAGTCTTGAAAAGGTTCTTCACTCTTCAGAAAATGACCAACATAATCACCACGGTAGAAATAACCAACACAACAAACCACGGTGTGCAAAGAATTAGCTGGAAATTTACCTGCTACGACCTCCAAGGTGACCAACGTGATCAAGCCCAAGATAGTGAAGCACCTGTATCCAGGATAAACTGTTAGTTCTTTACATGAGTCTACAGTGCAATGAGTCTACATCTAATACATTCATCGTTTCCAACTCAGTTGGCACCAACTTCACGGTTTCAATATTAATAACCATCTGGTGGAGGACACTCGTACCAAGAGATCCCAATCAGTGGCTGCGAGCTCTACATTCAAATGGCGGGTAACGTTGTGATCCACCACCACAGTATCTTTCACCTGAAAATATCAGTTATCAAGCAGTAAAATCAAGATTTGAGTTTCCTAGATCAATACAGATAACCAAAAGCAAATACTAACTAGCAAAATAGTGCTCATAACTGAAACCAATGTTGACAACTTCAAAGAAGTGTTATGCACAGATAAGAAATCAGATAAGGGAATGGACACAAATCTTAGGTAGATGTTCGTAAAGTCGAGTTCTTACGAAAAAGCTGTTGACACCATCATAGCGCATGAATTTGTCCGGGAAGAGCTTCAGCCACGTGTCATCCCCCAGCATGACCATTTTCCATCCTGCTCTTGCCAATTGGTCTAGTCCATTGTCCACGGTAATCCGTCTCTCAGACATGCAATTATGACTGAACATAAGCAGGCCACAAAAGGATTCTGTTGAATGCAGTAAAGTACCTGCATTGGCTTGATTCAGGGATCCTAGACCTGGTGAAAACCGATAAAATGGTAGTAAACTCACCCACAAGATTATCATCAAGTAAGGCTTGTGTGTTGAAGTTGAATGCCACATCCAGAAATCCAGCTATGGCTCCAGATGTCATCGCCTACCCAAAATACCCAGTACAATAACACATATTACATGTATACTTAAATTTTGCGACATGGTTTCTCCAGAAGTCTTCATTAACGCACACAGACTAGCGGCATATAGAACGATTCCAGTGATACATAAAGCATTTCGCACATGGGTTCTGTCCTGTGTTTAAGCCATCTAAGCAAGGCAGATACAGCCGGTAGATATTTTTCATTTAATATCAGCACAGTGAACACTTCCGACAGATAGGATTCCATTAATTTAATAATCGACACGGCTCTCATGTTTACCTTGAGACGAGGCATGGTTACAGTCGGGGGTGCAGCTTTAGCATGGTATCCAAGGCCCTTCCCGGCCGATATTAAACTATGCGTAAAAGGCATGGCAGCAACCAACTCAGGAAGTGAAGGATGACCCCCTCTACCAAGTACGAATTCTGCAGGCATGCCATCCACAATCTATTCCCAACAAACAATGGTGTTATCGATGAACCAACAATAATAGTAGTGTATCAACAAGTCTTTAGTGACCGCCAAACACATCTAAATAAATGAACAGGACCAGGAATTGGTCAGAGAGGGGAAGTACCATAATGACAAGACGATCGAATTGTCGAGGAACACCACTTGCTTCCTGGTAATTACAAGACGACTTTCAAAAGGTGTACTTACCAGGCATGGAACGGAAAATTGTTATTTCGTCGTGTTTCATGTACGGTGACAGGTTTCTCTGATGACTACAACATCAGAGGCGAAGTTTTCGCAAATGTAAGGGTAAAATCTTCCTAGTATAATTCTGAGAACAGATACTCTGGCGCTTCTGCACCTAAAGATGAGCTTCTAGTAGCGATTACTCCATAAACAAGTCAATCATAAAACCAGAGCAGATTTAACAGCAATAAATAGAAGCAGAAAACGCCACTCAAAGTCCAGCATAAGATCATCTTAGATAAAGAAAGACTGAACCTGATAGGAAACCCGCGACACCTGAGAGAATTCTTCATCACTGACGTGAGGGTTCGTGTGGCAGCTCGGCATGGCACTTTCAAGACCACTGCAAGGAACCTAGGAAATCGATCATGTGAGAATAAGGTTGTAAGTACTTAATGAATGAACCTGTCATTGCATTGAGGTAAGGAGTGAGTTTAAGTCGATTATATAGACAGAAACAGAGAGCTGAAACTCACCATGATTTCAAAGGAATGGCCTACATTGCTTAAAAATATCCTAATCAAGGAAGATTACCATGAACTAGCAATGGATAAGATGCTTGCCTGCTGCCTGTGAGTGCCGGTTTAACCGGGAAAAAGCCCAGAACAAAGAGTACAAGGCCTGCAAGCTGCAAGACTACACCCAGGAAAGACAGTGCAAAGGTTCGACCACATGCTCTCCCCATTGCTGTGTCGGCACATGACACGAGGGTCTGAGCAAAAAAATACATGTCATTCAATCATTCGGTTGCAATATTGGCGCACCAATAGCAGAGGTTTAGAGTTAGCTAGCTCTTCGTTTCTGATCCTATAATGTCATGAGCACCAAGTAGCCTTGCTCAGCTAGTTATGATCACGCACATTACCATTTCATAAGGAAAATCCTATAAACAGTCACTATTTTTCTGTGATTTTAACAGATCAAGGTTTTAGTACATTAATTACATGAAAGTAAGCATTGGTATTCGTGCCTCCGAGGAACAGACAACAAAAGGAACTCCTAGTATACATCGACGAGAGGACCTAATTTTGCAAATTCGACGTCACATGCTGCAAGTGCTGGTCATCTTTAATGCATAGAAATATAGACGTACTTAACATCATACAAATTAACAGGTGCGAGAATGAGCTCCGAGGCATTCGCATTCCTTTCAACCCCGAATCACGAGACGAAGCCTTCCGCACTAAAAAGAAATCGTCAAAAAATTCCACAGCTCAACTGGACAACAAGAAATCAATGACCCAAGTTTTCAGAGTTAAAGCAATGTATTTCGAAATCCCAGGTGGGCGATAATGCGTACCTTCAATCCTGATTCCTGAAAAACGACGTGGAACACACAAGCTCAGTTGTGAATCCGCGCTTCTCCAGGGGATGAAAACAGAGGCAGTGAAACCATCTTCTGGGTTCGGAAATACAGCATTACTCCTTCGCTTCGCCTATATGGCGAGTGCGTATCGAGAACGACGTAATTTACCCTAAACCCTAAACTCTGAACGACGTAATTTACCTAACCTCCTATTGTGATAATTTTATTTCAATTCAATTTATTTCTATGTAATTTTTTATTTTATTATTATTATTTTAATTAAATTTTTTTACTTTTGTTTTTATTTTATCTGTTTCTAATAGAAGTGAATCTAAAGTTAATAATAATTTCTTATTTATACTAAAAAAATTTAATTACCTAACTATTTCAAAATTATTCAAAATTATGTTAATTTATCTTATTTATTTTTATTGACATTAGCTAGTTGTAATTCCACAAAACTCACTATTAGTGGAGTAGTGCACTCTTCTAGTGTATGATGGTGACAAGAACAGCAAAAAGATATATATATATATATATATTTATATAGATACATACATACAGCAGTGACTGTTACCACCAAGGCAAGATATTTGAAAAAAATGGGTTAGTCAAATAAACAAATAAATAAATAAAAGGCATAGATTTAACTACCAAAGAAAAATATATAATAAAAAATGGGTGTGAAATGGATGGAAAATAGTCACCACTAAGGAAAAATGGAAAATAGACATAAAGTAGTGACAATCACCACTAAGTGGTAATGGAAAATAGACACAATGTGGTGACGATCACCACTAAAGGAAATAGGAAATGAGAAATGGGCATAAAGTGGTGACAAACACTGTTGGAGAAAATAAGTGGTAGAGACCACCACCAATACATTGCAATTTAAAATATTGGCAGTCACTAACAGAAGAATTTAGTGGTAGAAACTATCATCAGTAATTTAAATATTGATTTAAGGTAACAATTTTATGCAATACTAACCATATTATGTGTGATTAGTGCAAGTGAAGTAGGTATTATATTTTAGAGTTTGGAAGATAAGAGCATAATGGAGGCCATTAACAAAATCTTTGAGGTCCTTAACCTTGACAATCTTTAGTAGTACTATACAATTGTATGATACTACAACTTTTATTATAAAGTAAAATTTGATCTATTTATATGTGTGTAATATTTAAATTTGATAAATATGTTCATATTTTTTCATTTGAATTTATTTCACTGCTCTAGCTTCATAAATCTTATACAAAATTGAAGTATATTGTAGTAATTATAAATTTCATCAACAAAAATATTTTAAAGACAAATTAGACCAATTTTACTATAAAATTTACATATATATGTATATATATATATATATATATAAGTACATAGTAAAAACAAATGTGCTTATTTATATGTTCAATCTTTTTTACTAATATGTATGTATGTATGTATATATGTACTATATTCTTTAAAATAAATCCTATCTTATTTTAAAGAATATCTTAATTGCTGAAGTTTTCTTATAGTGATACTTCCAAAAACTTTGATTAATTTAATAATAAAATATGTTTTTCATGCTACAAAATGAAAAACATTACTAAAGCCATTCTTTTAAAAAGTCAATGTTATTCACATATCATAAGAATATATGTAAAATAATTGAGCATATATATACAAACTACTATTGACTCCAAATTGTTTTTAATATATGTTTAAGTCTATATTGCTTTTTAAAAACCAATTAACTTAAACCAAGTTGATTATTTTGTAAAACCTTTTTTATTTGAAGATAAAGATAAAAATAAATCATTTTTGTGTTTTCTTAATATCTAAGCATTCCAAGAAAACTTCCAATTATGGAAAGAAAACAACATAATTGTACTTTTGGAGGGTAGATACGAATATCAAAAACACACGCTCATACTCAATAAATGAAACATGTACCATTATCACCAAATAACCACGGTAGCAGCAATTCAATCATATACCACAAGTACATAAATTGCTTAAATTTGACAAAATATATGTCCAGTAACTTGTTTTTTTATCATGGAGATTATGTTGAAAGTAATCATCATGCAGCGTCATTGAGGAATAGCGTGATATGATCTATCTTCAAATTCTGATTAACAGAAAGAAGGTATTGCTTACTCCTGCTTATCTATCCTCCACTCAAATTCATTCCACTTAGTGACTCCCCAACCAGGTTTTCAGCCTTGTTCACCGGGTGCATCATGTCTGGAAACGAAGCACAACAGTCAAGCTCCCATTGCTTGTGGACCTTGAACAATGCAAGCAGCCTCTCAATGAATAGCCAAAGTAACTGATCTGAACATTTTTGTACAGGTTTCTAACAGTGATATCACTTCATTCACACTCTTGTAGTAGAGAATTTTGGATGGAGAGCAATCTTTGAGATGGTGCCTGACTGTATATATTTTCGTACTTACTAGCATGTACGGTTTTATTCGCAAATCTCAACATTTAGAGAAATAGTCGAATTAAAGACATCAGAGAAATAGAAAACTGTTATGTTTTGAACACTTTAATAAACTGCATTCCTAGCATGTGTGAGTGACTAAAAAATAGATTGGACAAGATAGCTCCAAACACACTTGCAATGGCGCATGCAGTAACTGTTCACAACTAAAAAGTCGAGACACTGCCAAAATATCACAATGATATTTCGAAATACGATACATCTTGATATTTGTATGCTCCACCCAACAGCAATCAATACTGTACGCTGCTTTTTGTCTTTACCACATAGATGGCATAAGGAGAAAAAAAAAGAAACCACTCTACTCCTCTGAAATCTGAGCAAACTAAATGTTGACAAAATTGATTCGTTTTTCACTTTCGAACATACAGTATATACAAGCGATAAGCGAGAACCTGACTAATTCCCGGTCTCAAGTGATTACTGAGTGCAACGAAGAGCCTTCAGGGATGCTAAGGGGTGGATTTGAGCAGCCAGCATTGTTCACTCGGTACAGTTCCCAAACCTTGATTCCACATTTATCAAGTGCAGAATTGAGCCGTATAGCCTCGCTCTCAGGGGGCCATGACCCATCCTGCGTCACGAGTATGGCACCCGTGTATGACTGCCCAGCAGCGGCTGCAGCTCCACTATAGTAGAATAAACCCCATGATAAATCGTCCTTCACATCCACAATGCGCCAAAACTCCTTGGAAATCACACCATTGTCGAGGACGGTGAAGTAGAAGGTGCCTGGCACAACGTCGCGCTTGACGCGGTAATGCCGCCGCCTCCACACCAGTTTTCCGTCTAGAGTTTGAACCTGAAAATTAGACAACCGGGGTAAGGCTTTCTCTTACAATCCATGTTGACTTCTGAATGTAAAGCTCAGGTTTTTGTTCTGACAAACTGTTCACGGCTTTTAACAAGTTGCGAGGTTTGCCATCAACATATTTGTCCCGAGGTAAGCAACTTGAATAACAATGAATTACAGCAGAGTCCTCATGTGCAGCCTTCCCCGCCAATTGAGAGAACCTACAGGCATCCGATGATCCTGCAATAAGGCAGTAAGGGATTGATAACCAAAGATGGGGACAGCAGGAGTTTATGTACCTGGAATACGGGGTCATACCACATGGATCCCTTTGCTTTCCCCCGATAGAATATCTGAAATTGACAGGGGAATTGATCATAGGCTGCATTTTGTCCAGCAACCACTCTCCAGCTGTACTTCAAGGGTGTCGCTAAAGAATCCGGGTTCGGACGTCCAAGCCATCCAATGAACAAATCCTCCGCGATTTCGTGAGTCACAGGATTACCACGGAAAAGTTTCATTGGCTGCACGTCCGGTTGCATTAAAATATCTGCAGAGAGACCGAGGCAGTTGTGCTTCTGTAATACGCACAGTGTAAATGCCTCAAGTTTTTCGCTTTCATATGAGACTATACATCGATAGCTGCACACCTGGTCCGTCGGTGCACAACTCTGCAGACAGTTGAGGGCCTGGCGACAATTGGGGTCCAGGATACAGGACAAAATCTGAGATCGACAGTTTTTCACCATACACTGAACGGATGCTAAACTTGTTGCACGAAGGTTCTTCAGTAAGGTCACCGGAGTCACATATGAATCAATGAGCACAAGCAGCGCGAACCGGACATCATCGCTGCTCTTCCGTTCCCAAGCTTCCTCCACTAAACTTAGAACCTTCATAGCGTCTTTTCTCTTGCTTCCTGGAAACGACCCAAGCATTTTCTCAACTTGGTCGACAGGCTTTACCTTTAAGCTGCCCAACCGAGTTTCAAAGTTAGGGGCTGAATCAAAAGAAACTAGAGTCGGCACATTCTGGAGATAGCGTTTCTGTAGCTGCTCCGCAACTTCCACGTCTCTGACAGCTATGACAATGGCAACATCTGCATCAAATTCTTTGCCCTCGGCGAGAAAAGCTTCCTCAGTAAGAACCAACATCTCGAAATTCGTATCGATGAATCCAATCCGTTGTGCCTGAAAACAGCAACCATGAAATCCTGGTAAAAAACCGATGAATTGCTCATTTCGAACGCACCAATGACTAGTAAACTAATATCCAAAGGGCTGGAAGAAACAGATGAACGAGGACAGCATGTGACAATGCTACCTTGACGAGAAACAATGCCTATGTCAATTAAGAGGACGAGCTTGGGAGGAAAAATTCTTCCATGAAGTGTGTACCATGTGCCGCATGACATCTTCCCAAGAATTGCCATTAAAGGGGCTAACGCTTCCAGCACCCACGATCGATAGTACTTTTGCTTGAGCCAGCTCTGAAAACTGTGTGACCTCACCTGCCACAGCACTCTCGGCCGTGGCAGCCACCTCCTGACTTGCACTGCATGTAGGAACTGACCGTCCTGCTCAAATACATGTAATTAGATCATGCATGCAAGTTGAATGGTATTATATTTACAATAATGGTGCTTCGTGAAGACATCAACCCCCAACGCCCTAAGTGACGGTGTTCAGCTACAGGCTAAATACGAGTCTGCTGTGCCATCCAGAGAGTATGCATGTGAAGTCAATACAAACGGGATACATGTCCATTGAAAGTAAGCAATTACGCAGATACAAGTACAAAGGAGAATAATCATGTGCAGGGATATACTGCAGCAATCACATTTTGGTAAGACCTATTCCACGGAGATGATGTCGCTAACATTGTCATACTTCGTTGATGTAATCGCTTAGGTTTTGTAGGCTTGTGATACAAGAGTCAATTGGAGGACTACCTCTTAAAGATTGCTTGTCCGTATCTCAAATCAAATAAACCATATTCTTCTACAAACAAAACATGAATGGAACCAGAGGGAGAATAGCATACCCTCGCTTGAGGAAAAACCGCGCGAGGAGACCACTGGATCAACATGATGCAAATGTGAGGACCTGCTCACATCAGGGCAGCAAGATAAGACTAGACTGTGAACAAGAATTAAATACTGATGTAGTAAAGCAATTGAGCATCTACCATGCCACCCCTCTGACCTTATTCCTCTTCGAAAATATAGTCTTGTTTCGCTTTCGGCTCTCCGAACTGCAATACCGAGACCTGCCGAATGACGTAAAAGTTACATACCGAAACTGGGCTCAGGGATTGTCTTTAGCTCACTCTGTCAATAAACCTCAAACCACAACCACAACGGCAAGCAAGAGAATCCCACAGAAAATCGCTCACCACCACTAGATCGCGTGCCAATTGCCGCAGCGGTACCCGAAAAGGAAGCCACCGCGGGCGAAACTGCTAACACCATCGCAGCTTGCAATGTCTCAATTCAACCACCGCCCACAAAAACACTAAGGCTTTAAAATCTCAAAAATGTAGACAGCTGGGGCACTTTTATCATTCCATGAAGAGATCACTTCTCGAGCTCGAGTTTGGATCCCAAAACGATGTTGCTCTACGCCGCATCTGTAATAAGCCAATGCCTCACAGGAGTCACGAGACAGTCCAATATGCATCACAGAGCTGTAAACTCAATCCTCACATGTATTGCCACTTTGACGAACTAGAAAAATTCTACTCGAACATTACAAGTCTACGGGAAAGAGATGAAATCATTTACTCGTTACCCATAAACTCGGCACGACCTCACCATGCAACGTCGGACAAAAAGAAGATTTACAAAACCCAAAACAAGAGAAGAAAATGCACGGAGTGCACTCGAATTTATTGCCCTACCCAAGGTATGCCGAGCAGTGAGAGCACACGAAAGCCTCTAGCTGAGCGGCTCTACAACAGAGGAGCAACAACAACAACAACAACAGCATCGGCGTCCCCCGCTACGCATAAGGTCGGTCGGAGAGATGGCGCAGATGGATCCATGGAGAATTGGGACTCCGCGATGGTGCCTCATCTGCAATGGCCCCCCTCTTCGTCCCCGCGCAGCCGGTGGCTGGCAGGGACTGCGGCCACCTCCTCATACCCACCCCTCCCTTTTCCTACGTGGCCTTTCCAGCTCGGATCCAGCTCGGCCTTTATTGCCAGCTCGGATCGACTCCGCCCCCTTTTGCCACCTCCGCTTGCATGAACTCCCACTTTGCAGCTCCGATCACCAACTCTTGTTTAAATTACTTCCATGCCCAAATTTGGGGATTATTGAAATAGATGCTGCTAAACTAGTAAAGCATCAATATGAAATTGCTCCCTTCCGATTTAGTGTATCGCATATTGCTTACAGCATACATCTGAAATGATGCCAATATTATTTAGCAAACCTACAGTCAAAATTTTATTTTAAAATGAAACTAATACTTTTTAGCAATTTGACAAAATTCTTGAAATTTTATATCTACCCACGTATAATTTATTTTTTTATTTTTTTTCGTAAAAAATTGGCATATTATAGCGAATAAATATTTTCAATAGTTAAAAGTATACTTTTTCTTGGTTATTATTATGTTATTAAATTCTTTTTGCATCAACAAATGCTAATGTTGCACTGAAGTTTTTTTCTTTTTTTTCTTTTTTTCTCAATAAGTAAGCATCTTGATTAAAAAATAATTATTAACATCCTTTAGTTGTGACAACGAAAGCTTAAACATACAGTCTCTCAATTGTCTGTAGTTTATAAGTAAACAGATTATCAAAACTCGAAATTCACTCAAGATTTTGTAGGAAAATCCTAGTGTTTCAAACAGATAAGAGATCTTCAAATAAGTAATAAATAAATAATAAATCTCAAGAATAGATGTAATATCAAACACATGTATACACACAATTTTAGAAAACTAAGAACATGATTTTTTTCAAGCTGCTAGATTTTTTTAGATTGTGAATAATTCTTCAATAAACACCAAACTGAATTAAATGCATGTAATTAAACACCATATATATTTGAAGATCTTTCATCTTTTAGTTTATCACTTTCATATTTCATCATTTGAAATTAAATTTCAATCAAAGATATAATATGCTCGTAGTCAAAATTACAAGCACAACCAAATCTAAAATTGTAAATCATCCACAAACACATAATTGTTCTATTAAAGTAAAAACAAGCAATTCAACGTCCTAATCATCAATCTTAAAATTTTCTGCAATTCTCGATTGTTTTGATTATTAAAGCAATCATAGTGGTAGCTATTCCACTGTTAGAAGTAACAACTCTACATTACCTAAAAGTTTCTGTACTTAAAGTATCCTTTTGACAAAGAACTCACATCTGTACTGTAAGACCTAGAACTGTACTCAAAGCATATATTCAAGTTGCAGGTTAGATAGGTTGTCCTGATAAGAAACACAAAATTCAGCTTGTCGTGAAATGGTAGTGGAATTATCATGCATTCCACATTGGTTATCCACAACCATGCGGCATTTTCTGCTGTACTGATCCAAATCTAACTAGAGGCATGAAGGACTCTATACAGATCTCTTGCAAACACTAGGTTTATACAATTCGATTTCATACTACTTATAGGCACTGTTTGGTCATAATTTCCTGTGATCAAAATTGAGTCTCTAGTTTTGATCCAGAACCTTTCCGACTTTGTGCAAAGCAGCGCCCACACCTCTCCTAGCACCATCTACTGCCGTCTCCCCTAAATCCTTTACTGATTCCTCTGCAGCTTCGACCATGCCACCCACATAATCCAAGGTTTCCAACGGTGGTGCAATCCAGCTGCTGGTGGCTTCGGAGCTGGCATCCTCACTGTCACTGGATTGGCGTGGAAGGCGTTGCAATCTTGGACCAGTGAGTGAGCTGGTGGATTCGGGCCTGCTAAACTGGGGCTCTCGCGCCTTGGAAGGCTCCAGTGTCGCTCGAGCAACAGGCAGCTCGTCAGAGAAGTTAACACGGCGACCAGACTTGCTCGTCCTCTTAGAAGGGGTGTCTCTTACAGAGACTACTTGTGGTTCTCTGAAGCCTTCGGTGATGGCCTGAAGGAGCCTTGTTGGTAACAATACTTGATGACAGCAACAGAGGACAACCATAATTTCAAACATGAAGATACAGAGAGCATTCCACACATAGAACGTCCATTTCCATCTACGCAGGAGGTCCCTTGTCCATGGTAGCACTGATTGCACTTGGGCCTCCGCAGAGTACACTTCCGGTAGCCCATGTCCTCTTGGGAAACCTGCCCTCGGCTCTAATACAAATCTCACCATGGCCACCGGAGCTGAAAGGGTCTTCTCATTCTCAAACAATCGCAGACCGAGCATCTGCGACTCCTTCGATAGTCCCATCACTAGAGGAACCCCAAGGATCACATGCTTAGCATACCGTATTGGAGAGCTTTGGAAACGCAACATGCAAGGCCAGCTTGCTCGTTTTAGAACTTGACCCCTTACTGTCAGCAACTCTGCGCTTACCTGTAAACCACGAACACACTTACTGTGACAAACAAGCTATAATGTTTACTCCTGACACTTGCGACTCATCAACACTCCAACAATTACAGTTGATATCGTGAAACATCTATCAAAACCACTTTCAGTCTTACGACATCAGGGAGAATTCGATATGCAAACCTGAAACATTCCAAGTTGCTGATTGTAGTCGGACTCTGGAAGACTCAGGAAGATGGTGACCTCCACGCCGTGTGAAGGGGGTATTGCATGAGCTCGCAGCACTTTGTTAGGGTATACATCGCCTTTAACTTTAGCGAGAATTGTTGGAGGCAGAAGAGACATGACTGCGCTTGGATGCTCCTGCTTCAGTTATTTCAGGGGCGCTAGTAAGTGCCAAGGTTGTACAGGACAACAATAACTTCGAGATTCGTGCTGTGTATACTAAAAAGCTGCTGATCGATTGCGAACTGGTTCTAAAGCTGAACAAAAAGAGGCATTATGCGAAACCTAGCTGAGTTGCCATAACACCGTTGCCCAGGCCATTCAAAGCTAAACTCGAGTGTACTCGTCTTTGATTCTTTAGAACGTTATTGGTGCCTTCCCTTCCAATACTCACCCCTATCACAGGATCGTGAGTGAACATCCGTACTGTAAATGAATATTTCACATGGAATGGTTAGCAATGCCGTTACCTCCCTGTAGTCGAAATGCAGGATCTGGCGAAACTCCACCGGTTCGTCCACAAGCCCGTGCATAACAATGATATCGAGAAGAACGGCCGGAACGAGGAGGAACCCTAACATAAACATGACATAAACTGCTGCGAGACATCCGAATCCACATCTCTTCGTTGTCTGCTTCAGCATAGGTCCTGCTTGGGCAATATTTTCCTTTACCATGGGTCGTACTTGTGTAGCAAGGGTGTACATGTCAACGACGGTAGCCGAGGTTACGCTTGTCGCCTTCATGGCTGCGCGAAACGGAAATGTGATCACTGATATGCTGAAACCACAAAGCCAAAGAGAAAAATAGACTGTCTGCAGTATAAGCTTCACTTGAAACCCTATAATTTCAATCGCAATCCCAACTGGCCACAAAAGAACCTGACTCCCCACTTCCTCTGCTGCAGCAAGTACCTCATCCTGCCTTTTAGGAAACGTGTACACTCTTTTCGAACCCATCCCTCGTGAATTTGAGGTTGAATCAAGAGTATCATGCTCCAAGTCATTCGTTTCCTTTCCGAGAGTATTTAATGAGCTTGTAGCATCATCGGCTCCCAGCCAGTCATCAGATAGTCCTTGTGTCGTGTGCCCAGGAACTTCGTCCCTAACAATGACGTTAGATGTAGTCACTGAGCTCGACTCGTCCTCAAACGAATTATGGATTGCGCCTGGTCGGAGCATCTTTGCTTCATCGGCAGATAGCATGGAACCGACTTCATCAAGAAATCGGTCTTGTTCGCGAGAATCTGTCCTCAACTTTTCTAAAACATCCTCATCCAGGGCATCTTCCACAACGTCATAAACTTCAACAGGAGCACAATCCCCCACATCTTCTTCCAAAATTTCCCGCTCTTTGTCTCCGGCTTTCACATCTTCAAAAAACATACCTGCTAGACGACACGATTCCGCATCGGAATCGCCACAAACCTCAGGATACATGACCCGGCTTCCTGCAACACTTGCATCCTGGTTTCCTTCACCTTCATCATCAGAATCTGACACGGAAGGCCACACTAAAGAGGAAGACCCAAACGAGAGCACGTCTGGTTGAGCTGCCGTGAGCCCAGGCGAAGCGCTCTGGCGGCCCATGTCAGGGAGCGAGGTGGGGGATGATTGCAAGGGCGCGAGGTGGGTGGCGACAGGAGGGTCATCATCATCGCGGAGTGCAGCGGAGGCGGGAGGAGGGACGTCGGAGGAAGCCATGCATGGGGGAGAGCAAGGGAAAATGACACAAGAGGAGGAGGAGGAGGAGGAGGCGCAAGGAGAGAAGCTACTACGAGGATCCGTGAGGCGTCCCCCCATGCCATGTCATGCCATGAGGCAGCCCAGAGAGCAACATCACTAACTCACTCCATGGCAGCCGGAGTCGACGCACCGCCACCGCGCACCGCGCACCGCGCAAGATATGCAAGCGGGACCACACAGAGAGAAAGAGGAAGGGAGGGGAACGCGGTAGGGAACAGACGCGCGAGCACGGCGCCACTTGGGCTGACGTGAGTCTGGCGGATTTTGTCACAGGGGCCAAAGCCCCTCGGAACAACCGCCTCCTTCTTCTCTTTCCATGCTAATCCATAATGAATGACTTATCTTATGGTTTAGTGGTTTACTTCTGTGGAGGAAAGAACATTCATTCTTCTAACACCCTATAATAAGAATAAGAATAAATTACACATATATATTTTTTTTTTACTGTTCTTCTTTTTCTGTATGAGTAATCTACTTAAATTTCTAATGTTGGTGTATAATGTGAATTTTACCTTAGGAATACATTAGACATCTAAGGAAGGTAACAAGCGTAATCTCGGCTAAAATGACTTTTTGGCAATCTTAAACAACCTAAGCAAGCTCCAAAATGTCATAAGTACATCCTATCAACCTTAGAGAAATCTTAGATACATCTCATTGAACTCTAATCAACTCGAAATAAATCTTAAATAATCCCTTATTAAATCCAAAAATAAACCTATCAATCTTAACAAAATCCGAAGTATCTCTTAATTGAATCTTAAAATATCTTGATTAAACCTTGAAGTAATTCTAATCAAATTTTAATCTATTATAAATCAATTCTATACCAAAATAAAAACCTTGGTACTTTTTAAAATAATCATTAATTTTCATCTAAACTTTATATACATATGAATCTTTTAATTAACAACAACCTCTAAAAAATTGAAAAGAATAAAATTTACAAATTAAAAAAAGACACGTAATTTGCTTAGGAATTAGACATTTTTATTATATTACCTTGATATTGAGCTCCCAATGCCAACATCTCCTACTTTTTACAAATAACTTACTCTCAAATTTGCATAGATGTTGGAATATAAGTTAAATACCAAATCACCATATTTATTTTTCAATTTGACAAAAAAAATTGTTAATAACCTTAGAAATGTTTACTAACTCTTAAATCACTAATAGTCTAATTTACTTAAATTCTAATATTTTTTAATTTTTTTAATCAATTAAACTTGAATTCAAACCAAATTTTTACAAATCTATAAAATAATAATTGTAGATTTACTAAAAAGCTCACAAAATTCTTAAAAAGATGAATCCATTCTTATTCTTTAAAATCAATATCACACAAATCCAATTACATAGCTTTTTATAAAATCATTACTAACTCAAATCGCTTAAATTCAATGCTTGTAGGATCTTTCTTAAATTTTTTTTCTAATATCATTCTCTAATTAAATAAAGAATCTTACATATGCCATATGTGTGCAGTTTAGTGCCTTAGAATTTGATTTTAACCTTGATTTATTACCAATCCTCTTTAGGTTTCAATTTAAGATTTTTTAAAGTAATTTTTGCTAAAACATATTTTGTGCTTTTACCTAAAAATGTCTATAGTATTATTTTTGCTAATATACCTTAAATTTTCTTGTTTGTGGTCTAAAAATGTAAATAATAATAATAATAATAATAATAATAATAAATAAATAAATAAATAAATAAATAAACAACAACAACAACAACAACAACAACAACAACAATAACAACAAAAATAAAAACAAACAAAAAAACAAACAAACAAACTATCAAGGACAAAGACTTGATGAGGAAAAATATACACCAAAGGCTATCTCGATATAATAAGTCAAAATATAAACAAGTAGGTATATTAAAAGGAAACTGGAATGGCTATTGCCGCAAGACAAGAAACTAAAGACTCTTGAACCTGGACTAGAAGCAAGAAAGGAGTTGACAAGAGTGAAGAAGCCTTCACTCTTATCTCTATATATACTATCTAACTAGGGGCTACGTGGCGACGTTCTATAGGACCTCCAATATGTGTTGACTTTGTAGGACACATGCCTTGACTTACAAGGCAAGTTTTTCTACGTGTGGGCCACATAGTTAGCTTGATCTTCAAGCTAACAACATGTGTGGCACATGGCCAACTTGTTGACCACGTTTCTAATCCAAAAAGTCAATTAAAGACACCTATGAAGTCAAAGCAGCATCTAAGAAGTTTCTAGGAAGCTTCTATATTAAATATTAACTTACTTTTATCTACTTTTACTTACTTCTACCTATTTCTATATGTAATTATTAGCTTACATGATTATGGCCGTGACATTACCCCCCCTTCTAGAGACGAGTTCCACGAGGAGCGGTCATCATATGTTGAGGAAATCTATGATGCGACGAATTACATTCGCCACATACTCTGATCTCTGTTCTCTTCGAAGATGATTGATAGGGCCTCTCAACCATCGGTAGTGTCCCATACCAGGGCGGGAAGACCACCCAGTTATTTGATCATTATTGAGGCCTTCATAACTTCCTTCGAATAGAATATTCGGAACACCATCAGGAGTTGTTCCTACCTCTAGCAAAATCACCAAACATCGGGAGTCCCTTCCCAAATCATGATACCAAACGCGTTGTATCTCACCATCTGTTCGAGGAAGAACATGTCGTTCTTGAAGATCTTCATCTCGATTGCGTCGTCTTGAAGGTTGTGACAATCGTAATGTCTCGTCCGGCAGGTCAGCAAACGAAGGTTCTTGAGTTGAATCCGCTGGTTGTTGGCTCTCCATCTAATTAGCGTCACAAATGTAAAGAAGTTACAAACAAGGATAGGAAATTGAATGTTATCTTGCCTCAATCTTGTCTCTTTTATAAGAGAGATTTTCATCTTGGTTTTGATGGATGTCGTTGATGAAAAACTTTGACTTTAGCTGATGCATTTGCTAGATTCCTGGATGGCTCCTATGTGCGTTCACTAATATCACATCCGCGCCAATGAACAAGATATTCCAGCTTATTTCGGCGCCGCCTTGAGTCTAATATCTCTTCCACCTCAAATTCTTCATTATTATCTACTTCTATAAGAGGCGGTGGCATTTGTCTTCTTCCTTGTATATCCACTGTCTTATATGGTTCAAGAAGAGATATGTGGAATACAGGATGGATCTTCATTGACTCCGATAGATGTAACCGATATGCAACTGGGTTGATCTGTTCAGAAACAGAAAAGGGGCCAAGCCTACGATAGTCCAACTTGTCACAAAGTCGAGTAGTCTTGATATTGCGATGAAGTAGCCATACCTTATCACCCACGTTGATTTGTGGTTGCTCCTTACGATATAGATCTGCGTTTATCTTTTGTCGTTCTTGAGCTTCCTTCAATTGTGTCTTCATTATTGCATGTAACTCTGACAACCGATTTGCCATATCTTCTGCTGCAGGATTATCAACTTTTGAAAAATCAAAAGTATCAAGTCGTGGATGATAGCCATAATTGGCAAAGAAAGGTGTTTGTTGCGTGGAAGAATGTACCGTATTATTATAAGCAAACTCTGCCAATGGCAGAAGGGTTGTCCAATCATCTTGTTGGTAGTTGATAGTACACCTTAAATATTGCTCCAAGACTTGGTTTACGCGCTCTGTTTGTCCATCAGTTTGAGGATGGAAAGCCGAAGATAGCTTTATGTCCACTTTTAAAATCTTAAAAAGGGTCCTCCAAAATCTTGACACAAATTGAGTTCCCCTATCCGATATGATATCTTTAGGTAATCCATGATAGCGATAGATATTATCAATGAAAAGCTTAGCTGTTTCTTCACCTGTGATAGATTTTGTACATGGCACAAAATGTGCCATCTTGGTGAAACGATCTACTATCACAAATATAGAATCATAAGATCTTGAGCTTGGAAGATCTGTGATGAAATCCATAGAAACAGAAGACCATGGTTGTTCTGGTATAGGTAATGGCTGAAGAAGTCCATAAGGTCGATGACGAGGAATTTTTGATCTTGAACAAATATCACATGATTGTACAAAGTCTTTGACTGACTTCCACATTTGTGGCCACCAAAAATCTCTTGATATGAGTTCCAAAGTCTTATTATATCCAAAGTGCCCTGCTGCTGGAAAGTCATGACGTGCTTGAAGAACACGTAAACGTGCTTCTCCTTCTGGAACATATAGGCGTCCTTCAAAATATAATAGATTATTCTTGAACTCAAACTTAGAAGGATCATGAGACTTGGAAGAATTATTCTCGATATCATAAACAAGAGGGTCTGAGGACATACTGGACTGGATTTGCTTGAGAAAAGTTGAATCAACAGTCAATGTTGATTTCATTGCTCGGAGATGAAATTGCTCCGGTTTCAAGAGGACCGTTCTTTGTTGCTCAAAAGCTGCATCTCCTTCTTTTGGTGCAAAATAAGAACGTCTAGATAAGGCATCAGATAAACCTTGTTGTTTTCCTGGCCGATAAGTGATAATGAACTCGAATCTTGACAAAGACATACTCCAACGAGCTTGACGACAATTCAACACGCGTGCTGACATGAAATACTCGAGGTTCTTGTGATCTGTATACACAGTGACTGGACTAGAAGCGCCTTCTAGATAATGACGCCATTCTTGAAAGGAATCCACGATCGCAAGAAGTTCTTTATCGTGGATCTCATAATTGATCTCGGCTGCTGAGAATTTTCTTGAATGAAAAGCTATCGGATGGAGTTTTTCATCTGTTCCCATTTGTGATAAAACTGCACCCAAGGCAAAATCTGATGCATCTGTTTCCATAAAAAATGCCTTGGAAAAGTCAACACGATATAAGACTGGTGCAGAGACAAACGATGTCTTCAAGGCTTCAAATGCTGCTTCTGCTTCTTGATTCCATTGAAATTTATCTTTACTAGTCAAGCGTGTAAGTGGAGCTGCAACTCGTGAGAAATCTTTGATGAAGATCCGATAGTAATTGGCAAATCCTAAGAAACATTGGACATTTCTTACTGTCCTTGGAATCTTCCAATCCATGATTGTTTGGACTTTCTTAGAATCCATCATGAGGCCATCATTTGAAATGATGTATCCTAAAAAGTCAACTTGAGTAGTGTGAAATACACACTTTTCCATCTTGGCGTACAATCCTGCATCTCTAAGTTTTTGTAATACTTGACGAACATGAATTTCATGTTCTTCGACGTTCTTGGAATAGATCAAGATATCGTCTAGAAAGCAGACGACAAAATTGTCTAAGAATTCACGAAATATATCATTCATGAGATGTTGAAAAACAGCTGGTGCATTCGTGAGTCCAAAGGGCATGACATTATATTCGAAATGTCCATACCTGGTTCGAAACGCAGTCTTCCATTCATCTCTTTCTTTGATCTGTACTAGATTATATGCTCCTCTTAGATCTATTTTTGTATAGATCTTAGCTTGATTCAACTGGTCAAGGAGTCCTGATATCAAAGGTAATGGATACCTGTTCTTGATTGTGATCTTGTTGAGTCCTCGATAATCAACACACATTCGTAAAGATCCATCTTTTTTCTTTACGAATAGAATTGGAGCTCCTGCTGGAGATTTTGAATGGCGTATGAAATTCTTCGCTAAATTCTCGTCAATATATGTCTTGAGTTCAGCCATCTCATCTTGCGATAAACTGTAAATTGGTCCAAATGGTGGCTGAGTTCCTTCCTTGAGGTCGATTGAACAATCATATGGACGATGCTCAGGAAGAATATCTGCATTCTTTTTCTCAAAAACATCTTGATACTCCTGATATTGACTTGGAATGCCACTTGAAGTCTTTACGTTTTCAGAAATAGGTGCAGCATAAATAGCAAAAGTTGATCCTTCTTTTGCTGCGTGTATAAATGCTTTTGCACCTATCAGTACGGGTTTTACTATACTAGACTTATAATTTTTTACTTGGTTCGTAGAACTATTAATAACGCTTTTGGAAAAGTCAAGTTTACGCGAATTCCAATCTATTCGAGGGTTATATTTTTCTAGCCAGGATAAACCTAAAATAACTGGATTGGACGGGGATTTAATTATGTTAAAAGCTATGTAGTTATCATGACCGTCTATTGTTACTTTTATAGGATGAGTTTCATGAGTGACATCTCCAGAAGACAAGGGATGACCATCTATGACTTCTACATGTACTGGTTTAGGTTTCTGTACAAAGGGTATTTTACGACTTTTAACAAATTGTTCATCTAAAAAACATGCTGAGGCTCCCGAATCTAATAAAGCAGAGGCTTTGTAATTCTTAGGTCCTAAATATAAGTCTATTATAAAACAAGGAGAGGGTTCTGAGGAGAGGATAGGACCTTCATTAGGAATTGTACAAGGTTCCAGCTGCACGGTCCCTATTGTAGCTGGACGAATCCGTTTTCCGTCATGTTGTCTTCTTTGACCGTCGTACCCCTCACTTTATAGTTGCGTCGTTTCTTTGGACAATGTTGAGCAGTGTGCTTAGGTTCTCCGCAATATAAACATAATCCTTCTTGACGACGACGAATCTTTTCTTGCTCAGTTAGGGGTTTAAAACGTACCGCGTCAATTTGCATGTCTTCTACTTCCGAATGTACGTTTGGCAAAGATGTTGATGTTGCCATTGAGTAATAACGTTGAGGTTCCCGTGAATGATTCTCAGATCGAAATTCAAAAAGTCGATTATCACATTTTATCGCAAAATCGATTCCTTGACTCAAAGTTTGAGGATGAGGTAAGTTGAGCATCAATTTCTTTACTTCGTATTGCAATCCATAAAGAAATTGACTGATGAGTGCAGCATCATCCCACTTGATGTCAATTGCAAGTTGTCGAAATTGTGAAGCATATACTGTTACTGAGCGATTTCCTTGTCGCAGAATTCGGATCTTATTTGTTGCAACACGAGTTGCATCGTGTTCACCATACATAGATCGAAACTCCGCCAAAAAAGCTTCCAAATTGTCCAATATTGGATTTCGTTGTTCAAGAAAAGACAAAAACCACGATAATGTAGAACCAGAAAGTTGAGTGCCAATAAACCTGACTTGTGATCCTGGAGTTGGATAGCTTTGCGGTTGAAGTTCAATTGCCAATTGTACTTGATTGATGAACCCTCGAAACTTTGATCTCGTACCATCAAATTTCTCAGGTAAGGCAATTCTTGGTTCTCTAGTGCTTACAGGGTGTTGTACAATTGGAGAAGGAATGTGATTTGTTGTAGATGTTGAAGCAGCTCCGATCATCTCTATATCTCCACTTTCTGCTATTCTTGTTCTTTCCTGTGTTGGTGAATTGAGTTGATGCATCGCAAGCATTAACTCCCTCATTTGCTCTTGCATTTGTGCCATTGCACTCTTCATTTCAACAAGCTCTGTCATAATGACACTAAGAAGAAAAATTTGTTTGATATTGCTCAAGACAAAAGAAAAGAAAGACTTGATAACAAAGAAGATACTAAGAACAATATCAGTTTAGAAGTGGGTAATCCGCAAACTTCTAATACGCTTATGTCTTGTCAAGAGAAATGGGTAATCCACTCTTACTCAAGAAAAAACAAAGCTCTGATATTGTAAGTGTACTCTTGTCAATCTGTCAAGGACAAAGACTCGATGAGGAAAAATATACACCAAAAGGCTATCTCGATATAATAAGTCAAAATATAAACAAGTAGGTATATTAAAAAGAAACTGGAATGGCTATTGCCGCAAGACAAGAAACTAAAGACTCTTGAACCTGGACTAGAAGCAAAAAAGGAGTTGACAAGAGTGAAGAAGCCTTCACTCTTGTCTCTATATATACTATCTAACTAGGGGCTACGTGGCGACGTTCTATAGGACCTCCAATATGTGTTGACTTTGTAGGACACATGCCTTGACTTACAAGGCAAGTTTTTCTACGTGTGGGCCACATAGTTAGCTTGATCTTCAAGCTAACAACATGTGTGGCACATGGCCAACTTGTTGACCACGTTTCTAATCCAAAAAGTCAATTAAAGACACCTATGAAGTCAAAGCAGCATCTAGGAAGTTTCTAGGAAGCTTCTATATTAAAATGCACCATCATTAAAAAAATTTGTTTTTTTTTCTATGGTAAATTTCCATTAACATTATCCATAATTAATAAGATTTGACTACATCATTTTTCTAGTTTGTTGCATATTGTAGTGCTTATTTTTTAAATACAAACACATTATATTGCACATATATTGTAAATAGAGAAGATCATTAAATAATAAACTATTAATATTTATATGTAAAGTATTCTTAAAATCTTATTATTATGTTTTTAATTTTTTTAATTCATTTTTTGTTTTAGAATAAAAGATCACTCTTGCAACTTCTACAAATCCTTATACATTTTCAACTCAAATTAGATTCGTATTTACATAAGAAAGAGAAAGAGATTTGTTATAATATAAGAATTTTAATTGTTTTATCTATTTAAAATATTTTTATCTTAATTGAACAAGGTATAATAAACCAAGAACAAAATTTAATTGGTTGAATAACATCATTCATCTAAAAGACAAAATATGATAGAAAGACTTTGTTTAAGCTATGAAATTTTTTCTAATCTTTAGAATTAGATTTTTATATACCTTCTTCTAAAATAAAATGCCATGAACTTAAATAATATTTTTTTAAGTAGATAAAAAAGTCTTAATTATCTTTAATAGGTTTGAGTTAAAACTTGGCTTATTCAATATATATATATATATATATATATATATATTGGTTCTAAATTATTCTCCTATCAAAATATTAAACTATGTCAATTGATTTTTGACTTGCTTTAAATTAATTTAAGCCAATAAATTTTAAGAATCTATATAGAAGAGTGTACAAATTTCTTTTATTATGCATTTAAATTCAACTTTGGCTCTTTAGAATGCTTCTTCTTTACAAAAGACATTATAGAATGTGATAAATTTGCTAATTTTATATTAAAAAGCACCTCATGCATGTATTAAAGAGCATATTTTTTCCACCTAAGTTTGAACTCTTTTATTTTAAGATAAAAATAGATTAGTTAAAAAGTTACACTTTTATAGAATTAAAAGAAACTAAATAAAAAAAATTATTAGAAGATGGTCAAAAAATGCACAATTTCTTCTAATATAATAAATTAAAATAATAAATATACTAGATTCTACATCTATAATATAAAAATATCAAGTATTTAAAAACAAAAACATGCATTCTATTATTATTCAATAAGAATCTATTGTGTCTTTTCTTTTAAAATAAATGTGTTTTTAAATTATTTTCTAGTCTTGAAGAAGTTCTAAGAGTATTTATTCTTCTCCATTAAAGTATTTATTACAATTACAAGACTTATATTTTTCTATTTTTATATTTTTCTAATATATTCCAATCTCCACTTAGGATCCATAATATATTCTTGGATAATAGATTGTCTAACTCATTCCAAAAAATATATACATATTTTTTTAATTTTTTTTTCATATATGAATATATACTATTTCTAATGAACTTCGAAAGCAATCTTTTATAATTTTATGTATTGTTATGTCTATCATATATTCTAAATTGATGACTAAATGCTTAATATAAGCAATTATGAAAGATATGCAATCTCCCAACTAATTTTTTATTTGAATTTTTCGTATATCTAGGGATTTCTATTATATCTATAGTTAGTTCAACATTATAATAAAAATCTACAATCTTAGGCTCTCTTACTACAAATCTTGTATTCATGAATGAGAAGAATATTACATTTAGATTCAATACAATTAAGATAGATACAATGTTTTAGAATAGATATAGAAAATTATTTAATCTCCTCATATTATACTATATAATATTTAATATCATAAAATACTTTATAAAAAAAGATCAAAATATAAGAATCTTAATATTTTTATGAAAGAAATTTGTGGTGGCTTTGATTTCTTTCTTCCAAAAATAATATCTCATTGCTAATTTATTGTTATAGATATTTGCATTTGCAACATTATTAATTTATCATTGCAATCTAAATATCTTTTTATTTATTCAAATATAAATAAAATATTTAAAATAAAGTTTTAAAAATAGAATAGAATATTAAATTAGCTTAATAGAGTAATAATATTCTTAAATAAATTTTTTTATAATTGGTAAATTTTATGATGCCAAAGATTAGTTTATGCTAATCTTTACATTGTGATCTTTTTTTTCTTTTGACAAGATTTATTCCAATTGAAATATATATATATATATATTATGTATTTAATTATTTTCAATAATTTTAATAATATACTATCATTTTCTATATAACTATTATCATTATTATATAATACTCCTTCTAATAATTATATAATTTTTTAAATTACATGTCTATTTTAAATTATTACTGAATTAATATATTTACTTGTGTTTGAAAATAATTCATAATATAAGTCATTATTTAAAAGGTTATATAGAAAATTATGTTTTTTATTTTTATATAATTTGTAGTTATATGTTTTAGAAAAGAAAAATTATTGAGTCCTAGTGATACCACCTTTAATTTACATATATAGTAGTTAATATTTTCCATACTTAAAGTTGTAGTTGTAATTTTATTTTATCTTATTTTATATATATATATATATATATATATATATATATATATTATAGAATTTTTTACTAAATTTTAAAACTTCTTTCTTTATTTTGCAAATTTTGCATTATTTTTATGATTATTTGGATATGATCTTATTTTTGTCAATATTACCTCTTAAAAAATTAAAAACAATCAAATAGAGGAGCTCTTTGAAAGTAATATCTGTGATGATTGAAATTATTATTATGTTTTTATATTACAAATGAAGTGGTTTTTCTTAGTTATTGTAATAACCAAATATTTTATTTTATAAATCCAAGAAGTAAAACTTCTTTGATTTTACAATCAGTATTTCACCTTTTGAGCTTGACCTTATTTGATCTATATTCTAGTTGTATTTTCTACCATGCAAGCTTGATTCAAGTTCAAAAGTCGTGGTAGCAAAGTTTAAAGTGGGATTTAATGTAAAAAATATCCATGTTAATTAAATTTAAATAATTATTTTTTGGATTATCAAATTTTATTATCAAGATTATTGAATTTAATTTTATTATCTTTAATAGCTCTATGTCAATTTTCATCTTTATTTGATTACAAAAAAACTTGATAATTAAAACATGTTTTTATAACACTATAATATAGATCCTTCTTGTATTTCAAGAATTATTTCAATTTTTTTTCTTCTCGAATTTAAAATTAATATAAAATCTTCGACATTTTTGGTTTTAACACCCTTTTTAATCAAATTCAATATTCTCTCTTATAAGGTATTTCATTTCTATAATTCTTATGTTTATTTTGATTAATATTAGAATTCTTATAACAACTTGTCTTTAATTATTTGTTCTTATATTCTTTAAAGCTCTTTATGTTAAGCCACTCTTCTAGTCTATCTTTTGAAACAAAGTAGAATTTGTATTATATTGGAACATGTATATAATTATTTTTTATGTTTTTTTTTTCTTTCTTTAAAAAAAAATAAAAATAGATTAGTTACAATTACTTTCAATTCATGAATCCATGCTTGATTTAATTACTGCATAGAAATAAGATTCTTCAATGTTATTATTTCTTACAACTTTATCTAATACTCTATGAAAATTAATTAAAACTTATACAATATTTAATTTTAATTTATCTAAAATTTTCTTCAAAATAATTCAATTAAAAATTTGAAGCCTAACTAGCCTATGTAGCACCTTAGGATCTCATATTTTCTTTAGATGAATTGTAGGATTCTATACTTGAGATGTAAAGTTAAATTGTGTAGTTCAAAATAATGAAAACATTAAGTTCCTTTAAATATTTTTTATTGAGTTTATTTTATATTAAAAAAAACCATTCTTAATTACTTTCTTTAATGATATGAGACCATTGCTTTCTATTACCAATCCTCCTGGCCAACTTGAGGAATCATCAATGAAATGCATGTCTTATATGAATCATGATACTAAAACAAGTTTTGTAGAAACACAATTTACAAAGCACTACATCTTTCTCTACAAAGATTTAAAGAAGTTGCATTATTATTATAAATCATGCATAGCTTTTGTTAAAACCAATTAATAGATAATTTTCGAATATTGCTCTTATTTAGTGCACTTGCCTTATTTTGTATCATTCTTGTATTCTTGTTGTAAATCCATTCAATAGGCTAGTATTATTACTTATTACTTATAGGTGCCACCATACTCTATTTAGCTAACTTTTACTATACCTACATAAGAGGTCTTACTATATGAATAGTACATAACAAAAATACAAAACAAAGAAACAAAAAATTCACTTCATTTCTTTTTTTAATTTTTTTTTTAAATTTTACTTTATTTTTATTCAAATTATTCTAAAAAAGAAGGATGTTCCTCATGTCAATATAGTTTTTTCCACTACTACTACAATTTATTCTTATTAATTTTATATTATTTTATATTATAAATATATATATATATATTTATTTATTTATTTTAAAAATAAAAATATTAAAACATTTTTTATTATGATAAAAAGAATTAGAAAAATATGTTGAGTAGATGGCAAATTGTGGTGGCATTAGCAATACCTAAAATATTGGCATTTAGACTTTGAAACACATGTGTTGAAACCATGTGCCTTTTGGATTGGATTTTACTAAACTACGTCAGTGATAGTCTTGTTTCTAATCCACAATATTATGGGAACCTCATCACGGCTTGTGGACTCACCATTATACCTCTAATATTGACATCTTCAACACTTAATTTATTTGTGTTGGACAAGGACTGAACATGGGGTTCGTTTAATTCAAAACTTGCTAAGAACATTTCCACTCTACCCTTAACTTCAGCATCATGCTTGGCCAATTCTTTTGATTATAGCCTAAACAAACAAACAAACAAACAAACAAGTATGATTTACAACATTTGTTCCATACGGTCCTCCATAGTGGATCAAACAAGGATTTGTCGCAGCACAAGAAGCCTGGTGATGGTTAAGTGCGACTCCACGTGAAGAATGTCGAGCACAACCCAGTCGAGCCTGGCACCCGCACAGATCTGCGACAGCCTGCTCCGAATTTTCTTGCTTGAGGTTGTAAACGAGGAGCTGCGTTATCCAATCTGGAAGCTGCACCATCGTTGCACCGCAACGAATCCCTGAAGCCTTCCATGGTTGCGAGATTCGATCCGATTTTTTCTGGAGGAGTCCAGGTGGGAGCTGAGTCCATCAGCTTTTGGCATCGTCGGCGTGGATTGGCTAAGTCGAGCCAGGAGAGCTGTAGCATGAGCTTGCAGGAGTCGTGCACAGATTCCTGGGGCAGGGAAGGAGAGCTGGAGGATTGCCTATTCTGATGCAAGCATCGGCCACGTTGGTTACGTCTGACACACCTGTTTTGTATGGCCTCGATCCGCTGCTGCATGCTCCCCCCCCCCCCCCGAGTGGATCGCAACATCTCATTAAATTCGCTTTCTTCTTATTTTTCAAGTGTCTTAGCGAAAAATAGCCGTTAAATGTTGTGAACAAAGGAAAGGTTGCAAGGAAATGATGCAGAATAGACGGCGTTACGGCTGAAGGAGAATGGATTGGAGTAATTATTACTGGCAATGTTGGTGATACAGTTTTCCTTAAGTTCAGGATTTCAATAGGCTCAATGAGTTTCTCTAATTGGCCTCCAACTATAAATAATTGCATTGACAAACGTCTTCCAAGTCAGCCGATTAGTCTACAATATTGACAACGTCATTACATCAAATAAGGATTAACAAAGAACGAAGACGATTTTCTTCAATTTTTAAAAGAATAGGTAAAACAATAATTATGGTTTATATTTTTATCGAGGTGAATCATTTTAAGATTGACCTACACTGTTATTGGTTAACATTCAAATACACAGATTTGTGAAAGTAATATATTTTTCAAATTTCATAAACAAAATTGAGACAATGTTTCAGTGATTTATTGAAACAGAAACTAGAAGAGGTAAACAATAAAAACCGAACAAATGCTAATTTAAGACATGCACAAAGATCGACAAATTCGGCGAGAATATTTAAAAAATAACATATGAACTACTTTACAAAGTCATAAAATGCTGGCTGTATTAGATTATTCCAACAATCAGATTTCCAATGGGTAATGAAAATAGTGTGGCGGGCGAAGCCGAACACCACTGCCACAGTATATGTGTAAAGATCATATCATTCACAACTGAAGAAGCTCCTAAAACAGATAGAGTGAGTAAGCGTGTGAGAGAAACCCATCCGAGGAAGCGGCGATGGAGCTCATCGACCTCCTTCGGGAATGACACGGTCATAAATAGCAGTCAACTCTCCGCTACTGTCTACAGACACAGCTGATGAACAATCCTGCCTCCGGAGTACAACATCAGCCCATTTTCCCCCGGGTCCGTTGAAAATCAAATAAATAATAATCACTTGAGAAAGCTATCGTTTTCCTAATTAAACTAGACTGCCATCTCCAATTCAGAAGTTTCGACTGAACTGGGTCGACGTATTCGAAGAACTTGCTTGATTAGACTTGCTTTCCGATGAAGGTCTTCCCGAAACACCAGTCAGATTTGGCTAGCTTCGTGACTGAAACCTTGTTGTCACTGGTGACGATCTTGATGGAGATACCTTGACCGCAGTAATTGCGCCTGCACTGCCAGTTCGCGCCCCAGTTTCTTGACAACGGAGACCACTCTGTCTTGTCGCCCTTCAAGTACGCCGCAGTCACCACTCCCGAACCGCCGACGTTGGTGATGGTCACGAGGATGAAGTTGCAGTTGCCATTAATAGTAAATCGAATCCCTCCTTGCTTCTGGCACGGCACTCTGAATGCAGACACATCGGATACCACTTTAGTTCATGAGAAGAAACATTGCATCTACTTCCAGGTGAGAAATATAACGATGGAAAAAAAGAGCAGTCAAAGCCAGCAAACAAAGTTTTTAAAGGCAAATAGCACGAACCTTCGGTATTGCAGGGGCACAGCTCCAGCCTTGGGATCGGCGATTTTAACGAAAGCGGGGTAGGAAAGGTCAAAGTGCTCATTAGGAGGATTGCACCATCCTCCATTGTTCGCACTCTGTCCTGGATTGGGTGGGCAGAAGTTGGTGGCGGTCACAACCACAGATCCAGGTTTGCAGGGCTTTCCCTTCCCACCGCACTGCACCTCGAAACAAGCGCCGCAAGCCATTCCGTTCTTGAACAACGCTGAGGACAACGCAGTGGTGTGCACACCGTACCCAGAAGCGTACAAATTGCCATATCCACAAGCTCCCGCTGCATCAACATGCACCATAGTAAGATAATCGCACGCAGTACATACTAAAAAAAACTACACCTCCACAAGGGAAAACAATGAAAGCCGACATCCAAACCTTACACTAATGAAGGCGAAGACAATGGAATCCTTGCAGGCGTATTCCAAATAAAAACTTACACATGGTTCCCGCAGCATCCATTCCACCGTAGAAGGTAGACCTTGCGTTCCTCCACACTCCACCATAGCTCCTAGGAACTGGAGCATACCCGGCCTTTCTGGCAAAAACCTCATCTGGTTGGTCATCCGTGCTCAGAGTGGTCTCCGTGCTGAAAGAAGATCCCTTGAAATCTGCGTTCTTTTCGAAACTTGAGATGGATGGCATTCCAGGAACAAGGTGACCTTCCGCAAAGCTATCATCAGTGTTAAATGGGTCAGATGTCGAGTCATGGGAAGAGAAAATGCTGTCATCGTCCTGTGCATCAGGTTGTGTCTCCTCGAGCTGGCTGAAACGCGCACCACTTTCGTCCACTGATATGGTTGGCATTCCCGGGACCAAATGTCCTTCGCCCGAGGAAGCAAACTCATTAGACTGTTCGGCATAGAAATCGTTGTCAGCAAGGCTAGGATCTAAATCCATGTCGTCATTGCTCAGAGAGCTGAAAGACTTGGCATTGGGGTCTCCGGAGGGATCGGTCACTGATATGGTTGGCATCCCAGGAACAAGATGACCTTCCGCCAGAGTATCAGCGGTGGTGGATGGATCAAAAGTCCCGTCATTGGAAGAGAAAATGGCGTCATCGTTCTCCGCTTCCGGTTGAGTTCCCTGGAACTGGCTAAAACTCGCACCATCTTCATCCTCTGATATGGTTGGCATTCCGGGAACCAAATGTCCTTCACCCGAGGATGCAAACTCGTCAGGCTCGCCAGGGTACACATTGTTGGTAGAGAAGCTGCTTCCAGAGTTACTAGGATCAGAATCGATGTTAATATCAAGCCCCTCCACTAAATGACCAGACTGGGAGTCGTCACCTCCACCGCCCTGCACACTAAAACTGTCAAATCCCTGTTCGCTTTGATCGTCGGGTAAACTCGCAGTGGAGAAGTCTCCTTGCTTGCCGTCACCAAGATCTAGATTAATGTCGGTGAGCACACCCCCCTCATTTGAATCAGATGCGTCATCGAACAAAGTGGTAAAAGAGCTCCCGTCACCAGCAGCTCCCGAGGATCCATCGAGCGTTATGTTCATGTTTGGAACTAAGTGGCCCGATTGTTCAGACGGGTCAGATGCGAATACGACTTCGGGAGCATCAGAAGTTGGTTCCTCGGAGGGTGAAGCAGCAGTATCTCCATCATTTTCAGCAGCAGTTCCAAACGATGAACCGTCAACCGAAGATTCAGGTGACATGCTAGTGTTTGGTACATCCTCCAACGTTCCACGGGTAAGATCAAGTGAAACTAGAACCTCTTGAGTACCGACCGAGCTAGCCGCAAGAACAGCCTGGTGCGTCGTGTTTGATGGATTTTCGGGCTCAGTTTCAACAGTCGCTGGCGACGTCTCGACTGCAGGTGAACTGGGACGGTCAGAGACTTTCTCGACAGTTGCCTGTATTATCTCCTCGGAGTGCACGAGCACACCGCTCACCAGCAAAAGAGCCACTACCCACATAGCAGCCATCCTTGCAGTCACCCTGAAAGGACAAACCGTTTTCGTTAGCTTGAGAAATAAGAGCGTGGTAAGTCTAGATTCGAAGTATGATACCATCAAAACCATCTATTTTTATGAAGATTTAGAGGGTGCGAGACAAAAGTGAGTCTTCGGCTGTGACACTACTCGACTGCAACACTGGCACATTCTCAAATGATCCCAGTACTTGGTTTAAACCATTGTCTCACACGTCTCCGCTACTCATCCGCGTCTAGTACATCCTGTGCAAGTTCCATATCATAGACAACCTGGTACCATCGCCTTTGGTTCAAAATGCTCCCGTTGCTAACCGAGGACAGGCAGTTCGAAGTTATATTATGAGCCTCGTAGTTACCGATAAGACCACATTACACTCTATCCATCGAACCACGTCTCTGTCAAATTCGTGTAAATAGCTATGAGAGTAGAGCATCCCACCAGACCTTGAAAACCCAAGAAAGTACATGCAAGTATGTACCACGCTGAAGGCATCGATTCTAGATTTCCAATTCAACGTCCAGAGATTGAATGCAAGTGTGATTCACTTAACCGCAACTAAACAGTCAGACATACTTAGAGAATAAAGAATGGCAACGAAGTAGACAGGAAAGCAAAAGCACAGGAGGGAGAGTGGGTGGGGAAGAAAGAAGGGTCTTACATCGGAGAATGAGCAGTGGCGCAGCCTGCAGATCTGGGAGGAGGGGAGAGGAGGGAGTAATCCTAGCAGGGAGAGAAGGAGCAGCAACCATGCCTTAAGGCAAGCGAGGGAGGGGCGGGGAGAGAAGGGGATCCGAAGTGTAAGGAGGTGAGGTGAGAGGGGCTTGGCGCGGGGCGGTGTGCTTGGCGGGGGGGGTGGGAGGGGGGAGAGAGCGAGAGACAGATACGGGGAGCGGGTGAAGGCGAGAATGAGGGCGAGACTTGAGGAGCAGTTGGTGCCCGGTGCCTGCAATTGCGACGACGCGCCAGTGCCCCCACTCCAAACTCCCCGTCCCCACGCTCCCCAATTCGCGTCGCTATTCCCCTGCTCCTCCGCGATCGCCTCTCGGACTCGCCCTTCTTCGCCTTCTTCGCCTGCCCCGCGGATTCAAATCCTGTCCTGCCCCTGCGTGTCGCCGCCATATGGCTGCGCGCGTTTCGCCGTGGGAGCGTGGAAGTCCCCCCCTCGTCTCGTCTCGTCTCGTTTCTTTCCAGGATTCGTCCTTTTCGTAACTCTAATTTTGTCCTCCTCCCCCAAAGTCTGTGTTCTCACAACAGGATTCTATGTAGTTTAAATTTTAAAATGATCTCCTTGTTGTTGTTTACACACAAAAAATAGTGTTTCTGCAAGACCATTGACTCTAGTTGTGTGGTGATACAACATGTCTTGATACATCATGCGGGTTTGATGTCTCAATTCATTTATAGCAATAAAGTTTGAAAGAAGGTGTCAGAGAAGTTTTCTTGTTGTGAGGTTCGTACTTGTGATTTTAAATTTCTTATTGTTGTTTGGATATTACTGTGTAATAAATTTTTATTTGGGAGAAAAATAAAAATGAAATATGCACCAATTACTTTTTGGTGCAATAGTTTTTGATACACATTTTTCACCATAAAATCTGTAGATGTTAAATCCATGGTAATAGATAAATCCAGTAGCACAATGCATCATATTTCTTAGGAGTTATATAAACATTTGATTAAAAAAATTAGATTATAGCATAACAATCAATGTTTTGAATGGTTTAAAGTGAATCAATATATTAAAATTGTGGTCAAATATTTAATTTGAAATAAATTGAATAATTATCGTATATATCTATGTATGAAAATATTAAATAGACCCATGTTTTTACTAAATAGATATGCCTTTGATGAAAAATATGGTAATCATAATGAATGTAGTTGCATATCCAATAGTAGAGAAATAAATCTAGAGGCCATTTTTTATTTTCATGATGGTTAGAATGGATGAGAGAAAGTATGTAAACAACAAGAGAAAGTATCTAAATCATTTCTTTTCTTAAACTGTCAAATATCAAAACAAACATACAATGTAAACTATTTAAAAAGCGATATTTTTGTAACAAGTTAAATAAGTTTTGAAACTTTTGGTCAAGAAAGATTTAAAATTTTACTTTAGACATGAACAATATTATATGATACAACATTTTATTTGACATATTGTTCAAAAATAATACATATTCATAATTAAAAATCACTAAGTAATTAAAGTATTGTAATTAAAAATATAATTAAAGTTATTTTTATTTTCATCAAATATTTAAATATTTTCTTACATATATATATATATATATATATATTTTTAGATTGATATACCAATACAAAGTATTTAATGTTATAGGAATTATTATCAAATCTAAGAGATGCGTAGATATAAAAAACTACCAACATTTGTTACTAAATGTAAAAGAATCAAGAATTAATATACTTGATTTGATTTAATATATATATATATTTGCCTCATGTAACAAGTACATCCTAAATTGCTATATATACATCTATTATAGCTATAAAGACACCTAAGGCTTTTGATTGGCTTTTCTAGATTCTTTATTTTTTTTATTCTAATGTAGATTTTAGATCCTTTTTCTTATCACAACAAGGATCTAAGTCCCTCTCTTTTCTTTTTCATTGCCTCAAAGTCAAAACAAAAGAAGAAAGGATCAGAATTTGCATCTAAATAAAAAAGAAAGAAAGTAGATTTGAGATCCATGCCAAAACATAAAAGAAGATGATGAAGAAACTAAGATCTATACCAAGACAAAGAAGAGTGGGAGGAGGTTCAAAGTCTATGCACAAAAAATAAAAAATAGAAATTTATATTATTCAATTAGAGATCTTAGGTATATATAGTAATTTGAGATGTGCTTGTAATCAAATATATATATATATATATATATATATATAGAAGTCACTTTGAATAAAATTGAAACATTCAAAATTATATATGGTATAATTATTTAAATTTATTGATTCAATTATAAAATATATTATTTTTATAATTATGAAATGCACAAATTTGAAAATATTTTCATTTAGTTATTAGAACTGTTTATGTCTTCTTATTTAGAACCAAGTAATATTTTTTTGTCTTTTTATATCATATCCAAGTTTATATATATATATATATATATATATATATATTCATAATTTAGATATAAGATAAAGAAAAAATATATATTTTGATTGAATATTCAATGAAACTTTGAGAATGTGAAAGCACAAAGTGGTTGGAATAGTGAGAATTTCTAAGATCCAAATAGCCTTGGTTTCCAAGATTCTCAATAATTGATTTTTACAAATGTCCATGTTTTCCTTCTATCTTGAATGTGCATTTGTGTTGTATTTTTTCCTTGCCCTTTTTTTCTTCTTAACTTTTGTTAGCTAGTTAGATTTTTTACTACCTTCATTCATCTACTCTCTCATTTATTTCCATTCAATTTGTGTTTGATGTTTTTGGTCGATATTTTTATTATAAAGGAACTTTTTAGCTTTCTTGTGCAATAGAACTAAGTTTTGGAAGTGCTTTCAAGCAATGGCGTTTCTCAACTATTTAATCAAAGAAGATAATGACAATGTGGATAATGAAAACTTGGAAGTCTAAGGCATTAGTTGAAGAGGAGATAATATTATATATTTATTGAATAGATCAAATCTTTTGATAAGGCTGTAAATAAGCAGTTAGTAAAAAGAGACATTTCACCATAGCAAAGCAAAAGTAAGAAGATGCATGATTAGCAAAAATATGGTATTGGTATGAAGTTGATGAGCCCATGCATTATGGATCAATTACCGTGGTTTTTACCATGTCTTTGAAAAAAGGTGTTTGTAAAACATAATATTTATATTTATAATTCAATTCAAACAAGATAGAAGTTGTATTGTTTGAAGGATCATCTTAAGATTGCCATCAACTTGGATTAAGAGGCATCTTTGAGCACAAAGCATTAAGAACAAAGTCTTTATATAATAGATAAAGATAACAAATAGGGGTTGTGAATGCCAAATTTAAATGAATCTCAAACTTAAGCAATAGTATATTCTTGAAGATATCAATTGCTACAACATTTCAACAAATTTAAAGTTGGTAATATAGAGACAAAAAAACATGTTAATTTAATACAATAGAAATAAATTAGTTGCATGAATTAGTTAAGTTTGAAGTTGGAAATTGTGCCAATAAGGTCTAGCTTAATAAAAGCATGGACTACTTTAGAAACATCATCAAGTTTTGTTCAATTTAAATGCAAATTTCTTGACCAATATTAATATTAAGGTGTTAAGAATAAGAATTCAAAGAAGATATGTAAATAAGTAAAAAATGAATCAAAGACACTTGATAAAATATAAATAAGAAAATAAATACTTTTAATAAGAAATTAGAATGGCTATTGTCAAAAACTAGGAAGCTAAAGATTCTTAAAATTAAATTAGAAGAAAAAATAAATAAAAAAATAAAAAATAAAAATTGACAAGAGTAAAGAAGGCTTCACTCTTGGCTCTATATATACTATCTACCTAAGAGCTAGACAATAATGTTTTATAAGACCTCCAACATGTGTTCAACTTACAAGACACATGTCTAACTTACAAAATAAGTATTATATATGTATACCATGTATTTGGCTTGTTCTACAAGCTATTAATACATGTGATATATGACTAGCTTGTAGGCCAAATTTCTAACCTATCAATCACTTAAAGTCATATATAAAGATAAAAGCACATTTATTAATCTTTTAATAAGTTTTTTTACAAGACATTATTAACTTAATTCATTTATACATACTTATATCTATTCATATTACTTAAATAATTATTAGAATAAATGTACAAAGAACATTATTCTCTCTTCTAAGAACAATTTCTACAAGGAGTGGTCATTACATATTAATGAAGTCTAAGATGTGACAAATTCTATTTGCTATATACTCTAATTACTATTTTTTAAGGTAGTTGATAGGTTCTCTCAACTATCAATAATGTCTTATTTTAGGATAAATGATCACTCTATTATTTGATAATTGTTGAAGCTTTTATAACTTTTTTCAAATAAAACATTGATTATACTATCAAAAGTCGATCTTACTTCCAATAAAATCACTAAGCATTGAAAATTTCGTCTAAGGTCATGATATCAAATGCATTATATCTCAAAATCTATTCAAGGAAGAACATGTTATTTTTAAAGATCTTCATGTCAATTACATTGTTTTGAAGGTTGTAACAATTTCAATGTTATATCTAGTAAATTAGCAAACAATGGCTCTTGAGTTGAATTTGCCAGTTTTAGTTTTTTTATCTCATTGATGTTGCTAAAATAAAAAAGAACTCATAATAAAGGATAGAAAATAAGTTTCAATCTTCATTGAACATCTTTTATTTTACAATAGGGAATTGCTTGATCTTTCATTTTAATTTTGAAGAATGTTGTTGATGAAAAATTTTAACTTTTTCTATTCTGTTTGTAAGATTCTTTGCTTGCTTCCATGTAAATTCATTAATATTATAACTCCACTAATAAATAAGATAATTTAATCAATTTTAATATTACTTTGAGCTTCTTTTATCTCAAATTCAAAAAGTCAAATGTATCTAGAAGGCAATGTCATTTGTCTTCTTCTTTGGATATTTATATTTTTGTATGGCTCAAGAAGAAACACATGAAATATGAAATGAATCTTCATTGATTTTAATAGGTATAATCAATAAGTAATTGGATTGATTTGTTTGTAAATAAGAAAAGGCCCAAGTCTATAATAATCCAATTTGTCACAAAGACAAGTAGTCTTAATATTATCATAAAAAAACCATACTTTGTCATTCAAGTCAAATTATAATTTTTCTTTGTGATAGACATCCACATGAATATTTTGTCATTCTTAAACTTCTTTTTAGTTGCACTTATATTGTTGCATGTAGCTCTAACAAAAGATTTGTTAAATCTTTTGTATCAAGATTATTAATTTTTTTAAAATTAAATATATCTAATCATAAATATTAGTCATAATTGGCAAAGAAAGGTATTTGTTGAATAAAAAAATGTACCAAATTATTATACAGAAACTCTGCTAATGGCAAAAGAATTATTTAATTATCTTGATAATATTTGATGGTATACCTCAAATATTGCTTCAAATCTTGATTCATCCATTCTATTATCATGTGATAATACAATTATATAGTGAAAAATAAAAATATGGATGTTATTATAAAATATCCTAATAAAAAGATGTAATAAAAAAATGAGACTAAATTATATAAAGATAATAAAAGATTTAGTCTTAATATTATTTTTTATTGAAGAAATGTCTACTTATTTTATAGAGGCATAAATAAGAAAAATTAAAGTAAATGACATAAGAAATTGATATGAGCATATTTAAGAAATAATTAACAATAATTTAACAAAAAAATTTCTTTAAATTATCAAAATTAATATCTAAAGAGGATTGATTTTCAACTTGGATCAAAATCAAACCTTGAGGCACAAAACCACATTCCAATGGTAATTCCAGAGTTCTTTTGGAGATTAGATAGTGGAATTTGAAAGTAAAATAAACGAGAGATTTTTTGACATTGATTTTATGTCATTTGAATCAAGATTAAAATTTTGAGGAATTTTCAAAGTTAATAATATTCTTAGGGGTTTTAAGTTCTGAGAAATAAATATATGTTTACATATTTGAGGTTTTCTTGAATTTTTTAGCATGTATACAAGTGAATTTTAGATAATTTTTTGGTGTGCTTGTTATAAATGCATATGCAAAATTAGAAGTCAATTGAACAGTTAGATTGAAGGATATGAGGGTTTTTATTGGTTGAGGTCTCGAAAATTAGAGTTTAAAGATTAGTGAGTGTTTTTAAGATCTTCAATAATTTTTCAATTGCATTGAAGCATATTTTTTTGTATAGAAAATAATTTCAATTTCTATTGTTTGAGTGAAATTTGAGAGTAATTTAATAGTTTAAAAAGGAGATATTAGTACTGGAAGTTTATCATTTAGATTGGAGTAGGAGATCACTTAACACTTGATTGGATTATCTTGCATTTCTTTCAATTGATAAGTGCAATTAATTTCATCTTTCTTATACTTATTTCTAACTAAAATATTAAAAAGTGTGAAAATTTTGAGTTGATATCAATGATTTGATCATTACTTGTTGAGGATCTATTTTTCTTTAAGTTTTCTTAAGAGTTTGTTTAAGATCTAGGATTTGGTTTAGAACTTGACTAGGATTTAATTAGAATTTTTTTAGGATTTATCTCGGATTTGTATAGGATTCAAGGTTTCATTAGGATTTTATTAGGATTTGACTTAGGATTTTGTTAAGATTTAATTAGAATTTCAATTAGGATTTGTCATAAGATTTGATTAAGATTCAATTGAGGTTTAAATTATGATTTGAGATAAGATTTGATTAAGATCTAATTAAGGTTTTAATTAGGATTATATTAAGATTATTATTTTTATTATTTCTTTAAGATTATTTGTTGTTTTTTTTTAAAATTTATTTCTAAAATTTCTTTAAGATTTTTTTAAAAGGTTTATTTTTATATTTCTTTAAAATTTCTTGTTATTTTTTCTGAGATTAAATCATAACTTCTTTGTGTTTCTTTTCTGAATTCTTTTAAATTTATTAGAATAGATTAAAATTTAATTTTATTTATTAAAAATTACTTAAAGTTTATTTAAGACTCTATTAAACTTAGTATAATTCTTATTGCATTTTTATTTACCTTCCACAACTATGTACTTGAAGTATTCTCAAGCAAGAACACATGTAATATAATATTGTTTATCTAGCAATTTGAGGATGATGGGCTAAAGATAATTATATTTCCATTTTTAATATTGTAAAAATGATTTTTTAAAATCTTGATACAAATTTTATTCTTCTATGTGGTATAATATTCATTGATAAATCATAATAACAAAAGATATTGTTAGAAAAAAAATAGCTATTTTTTATTTGAAATAGCTTTTGTATATAATACAAAATATATAATTTTGGTGAAATGATCTACAATCACAAATATAAAATTATATAAAATTAATCTTAGAAGAACTACAAATAAATCTATAGAAATAGAAGACTATATTGTTTAGTATATATAATAGTTGGAAAAGTACATAAGATTGATGTTAAGGAGTTTTTGGCCTTGAACAAATACCACATGACTATACAAAGTTTTTTACAATCTTCCACATTTGCAGCAACCAAAAACCTCTAGATATAAGCTCTAAAGTCTTATTATATTCAAAATATCCTACTAATAATAAATCGTGATGAGCTTGAAGGATACATAAATATGCTTCTCTTTCTTAATATATACATGACCTTCAAAATAAAATAGATTGTTCTTAAACTTGAATTTAGAAGTATCATAAGATTTTTAAATTTTTTTTTAATATCATGCATAAGATGATTGGAGGACATATTTGATTAAATCAACAATTAACATTGATTTTATTGCTTGAAAATGAAATTACTTGGACTTCAAGTTAGTCTTTTTTTGTAGATCAAAAGTTGCATCTTCTTCTTTTGGAGTAAGATAAAAATATTAAGAAAGTGAGTCTAATAAACATTGTTGATTTTTAGATTGATGTGTGAACTTGAAATCAAATCTTGATAATGACATATTCCAACAAGCTTGGAGATGATTCAACATACATGTTGATATGTAGTATTCAAGGTTCTTTAAATTTGTATGTATGTTAATTGGGCTAGAAGTGACTTCTAGACAATGATGCCATTTTCAAAAAGAATCTACAATTGTAAGAAGTTTTTTATTATAGATTTTGTAGTTAATCTTTGCTATAAAAAATATCTTAAAATAAAAATCTACTAGATTGAGTTTGTCATCTATTTCTATTTGTGACAATAGTACATTCAAAGAAAAGTCTAATGTATTTATTTTTATATAAAAAAAATACCTTGAAAAATTCAATCCAATATAAGATTAGTATAAAAATATATTCTTTTTTTATAGCATAAAACAATGCTTTGACTTCTTTATTCCATTCACATTTTTTTTATAAGTCAAACGTATAAGTGAAGCTAAAACTTAAAAATTGTTCTTAATTAAAATCCAGAAGTAATTGACAAAGTTCAAAAAATATTGAATATTTTTAATTATTTTTATAATCTTTTAATTTATGATAGTCTTGACTTTCTTAGAATTCATCATGAAGCCTTTATTGAAAATGATGTATCCTAAGAAGTTAACTTGAATAGTGTAAAATACACACTTTTTTCAACCTTGACATATAATCATGTATCTCTAAGTTTTTATAACACATGACAAATATGAAGTTCATGTTCTTCTTTGTTCTTAGAGTAGATTAGAATGTTGTTTAAATAGCATATGACAAAATCATCAAAAAAATTATTAAAAATATCATTCATAAGATGTTAAAAAATATCATTTATAAACAGCTAATATATTTGTGAGTCCAGAAGGCATAATATTACATTCAAAATGCCCATATCTACTTCAAAATATAGTTTTTTATTTATTCCTTTCTTTGATGCTACTTTTGGAGATTTTGAATGATATATGTTGTTCTTAATTAGGTTCTTGTCAATATATTCTTTAAGTAGAGCCAACTCTTTTTGCAATAAGTTACATATTGATCCAAATGACAGTTGAACTCTTTCTTGAAGATCAATTGAATAATCATAGAATCAATGCTCTAAAAACATATTTGTATTCTTTTTTTCAAAAATATCCTAGAAAACTTTATACTATCTAGGAATATCACTTGATATCTTTCTACCATCAAAATAGATATGATATATACATCAAAAGATGACTCTTTTTTTGTTGCAAGTATAAAAAATTTTATATTTATCAATAAGGATTTGAAAATACTAGACTTTTGTATTTCTACTTGATTAGAGTAATTTTAGATTAAACTATAAGAAAAATTAAGGTTACAAGAAATTCAATCTATTTTAAGGTTATGCATTTTTAACCATAATACTTCTAAAATAATTGAATTGAAAGGATATCTTATTACATTAAATATTATTACTTAATATGATCTTTAATGGATTTAACTAAAAAATTAATATCATAGGTAATATATCCTAAAAGTAAAAAATGACAATCTATGGCTTTTATATGTATAGCTTTAATTTTTTTGAACCTATATATTTCTTATTTTTTGACAAACGCTTCATCTATAAAACAATCTGAGGCACTTAAATCTATTAAAGCAAAGACTTGTAATTTTTAGGACTTATATATATAGATATAATAAAACAAGATAAGACATCTAAGGAGATAATATAACCTTTAATAGGTATTGTATATGATTTTAGCTACATAATCTCTATTTATCAAGGACATAAACATCAAAAAAGTAAAAAGTCAATACACTCTTGTATGATTCAAAATAATTAGAAAATTACTCAAAGATGATACAGTATTAAACTAGAATGATTATTGCCAAAGACAAGAAGACTTGAAAGTCTTGAAATAAGCCTAAGAACTACAAAGGCGTTGACAAGAATGAAGAAGGCTTCACTCTTGCTTCTATATATACTATCTAATTACAAGCTATGTGACAATATTCTATAGGACTTCGAATACGTGTTGACTTTGTAAGACACATGACTTAATTTACAAGGAAAGTTATCCATATGTGTACCACATAGTTAGCTTGTTCTACAAGCTACTAACATGTCAATTACATGGCTAATTTGTTGATGAAGTTTGTAGCCTATTAATTAACCACCAATACATGTAAAATCAAAGTAATATTTATGAAGCTTCTCTAGAAGATATTATGAAATCAATCTATTTTTATTTATTTCTATTTAATCATATAAATTATTATTAGAATAAATATATATATATCTGTAAAACTATTATAGCTAAAAAAAACTTATTTTTGTACACATTATCTTCTCTACCAACTATGCTCCTCATTTTGTGATTGCAATGCTTTTTCGGATAATATTAAGTAATGTGTTTAGTTTCTTCACAGTATAAATATAAACCCTCTTGATAACATAAAATTTCTTTTTACTTAGGGAGAAGTTTAAAATGTACTATATCAATTTGTATTGATTCCAGCCTTGATGAACAAGTTTTTGAAAACTTAAGAGCTATTATCATTACTTGACTTATTTTTCTTTAGTCAAATTTTTGTTTTTAATGCCTTTCAAATAGTCATTTATTACATACAATGGCTTTAGCAATAAATTATTGCAAAAAATCTGCTTTTGATATTATCAATAATATATCATTAATATTATCTTTAAACTCATATCAAAATTTATTGATAAGGGATTTGTTACTTCAATCCATTTTGCCAGCAAAGGCATTGAAATTTAATAGCATATATGGTGGTTGACTATGATCATTGTTCTAAAATTAAGAGCTTAGTTTTTGCTATTCATTTTCAATTATTTTATCTAAATATAGTCATAAATACTTTTAGGAATGAATTCAAATCATAAAGGAGTCGTGAATCTTTTCCTATTTAAGGTGTAAATCAAGAGAGAGAATACTTCTTAATAGAAGTGTGTCCATAAACCCAACTTAAGTAAATCCATGAATATTTTAGAAAAGATGCAACTTTAGATAAAGCTTGATTTATTGAATATTTCTTTTAAATTTTGATCTTATTCTATTTAAATTCTTAGGCATACTAATCCTTACTTCTTCTTACTTGTAGAAGTAAGACTATCTGGATTCAATTGTAAGGTCCATCAACTTGCTTTCTTTAATTATATGATTTCTTAATATAGATTTTTTTTTCTATTTATTAATTTTAATTCAAAATTGGTATATAGCTTGATCTTCAATTCTTCTAACACCATACCAAATTTCATTTTATTGTAATTAATAGAACTTTAAATATCATAGAAACCCTATTCAATCCTAAATTGTCAACTTTAAATACTTTCTTTTGTTAAAAACTAAATATCTCTTAACTACACTATAAGATTAATATGAAATTTTATGTACACTTAGTACATCCAATCAATCAAATATTTTCAAATTTTGAATCATAGATGTGATATCAATTGCACAAACTAGCCAAAAGTGCTAGCTCTAATTGTATTATATAAATTCAAAATTACCAATACAAACCTTGATTTTGAACAATAATTACAAAGTCTTCTCAAATCCTATAAAAACAAGTCTTATGCCTTTAAAACAAGCTTAAAGTTAGTTCTTCAATTTTAATTGCCAAACTCCAAATACCTCCATACCTATCCCTAAGAGGTTTTTTTTAGTGGCTAAAAATCAAATTTCAAGCCTATCCCACAAACAATTAATCCCGAGATATAAATCTAACCTATCTTAGGATTTTTTTAAATCAATCCTATCCTCGATTTAATCTTATTATCAACCATACTAATTATTTATCTCTTCTATTCTATTTTTATTAATTTATGGCTTTTTTAAGGTAATAAAAGAATTTTTATAATCAAAAAGGTAAAATTACTAATCAACCTTCAATCTATTTGCTATTAAAATAAGTAAATAAATTAAGAATATTTTATAAAAGATATATTTAAATTTCTTGAATTATCATTCAATCAAGATGATTAGATATTCATTAAAATTTTATTTTTGATTATATTTTTTTTATATAATCAAATTACAATATGACAATGTAGTTAGATGTTTTTTACAAGCTACTAACATTTCCAATATGTGACTAACTTGTTGGCCAATTTTTTAACTTATCAATCACTTATAAATACATTTAAAAGTGAAAATACTTCTATAAAGCTTCTAAGAAGCTTTTTTATAAGATATTAATAATTCAATCTATTTATACATACTTTTATCTATTCATATTATCTAGATAACTATTAGAGTAAATATATCTTTGATATAAGGACATGAATTTCAAAGGACAAAAATTTCAATATGCTCTTGTATCACTTAAAAAGACTAAAAAATCATTTAAAAATTATATAATATCAAACTAAAATAACTATTGCCAAAGATAAAAAAATAAAATAAAAATTCTTAAAATAAGACTAAAGATTAGAAAGGCATTGATAAGAGTGAATTAGCCTTTATTCTTATCTCCATATATACTATCTAATTAGGAGCAAGGTGGCAATATTCTATAAAACCTCCAACATATATTCAATATTCAAGTTTCATGTCTTAACTTATAAGATAAGTTTTTTATATGTAAGCCACATAATTAGCTTGTATAAAAATCTATCAACACATGGCTAATTTCTTGACCAAATTTTTAATCTATTAATCAATTAAAAACATGTATAATGTCAAATATGTATCTATGAAGCTTTTAAGAAGTTTACCATATAAAATGTATATACATTTATCTTCTATCCAACACTTCTTATCTAAGTGAATATATATATCTATAACATCATCTCTCCTTCTAGAGACAAGTTTGATAAAGAATAATCATCATATTTTGAAAAAGTCCAAGATGTAGCAAATTGTGTTTGCTACGTACTTTGATCTTACTTCTCTTTGAAGGTGGCAAATAGGTTCTCTCAGCCATCTAAAATATCTTACACTAAAGCAAGAAGACTATCATGTTATTTGATCATTGTTGAAGCATTTGTAATTCCTTTCAAACAAAATACTTGAAACATTATTAGGAATTATTCCTACCTCTAATAAAATCATTGAACATTGGAAGTTTCTTCCAAATTTGTAATATCAAAAACATCATATATTACCATCTATTTGAGAAAAAACATGTTTTTAAAGGTCTTTATCCTTATCACATTATCTTAAAAGTTATGACAATTGTAATGACTTGTCCAACAAGTAAGCAAATAATAGTTCTTGAGTTGAATCTATTGACTATTGATTTTCCATCTATTAAATTTCACAAATATACAAAAATTACAAACAAGATTATAAAATAAAATGCAATCTTTTTTGAATTAAATTTCTTTTATAGCAAAAATTTACTATTTTTTATCTTAATTTTGATAGATATTATCAATGAAAAATATCAATCTTCTTTGCTATAGTTGTAAGAATCTTAGTTGGCTCCTATGTACATTCAATAATATCATATTCTTACCAATGAATAAAATATTTCAACCTATTTTAGTGATGCCTTGAATCTAAGACTTTTTCTACTTCAAATTCTTAATTATTATCTTATTTTATAGGATGCATTGGCATTTGTCTTCTTTCTAAGATATTTATTGTTTTATAAGACTTAAGAAGAATCACATCAAATATTAAATAGATCTTCATAGATTCTAGTAGATGTAATTGATAAGAAATTATATTAATTTATTTACAAATAAAAAATAGTCAAAGCCTAAATAATCCAACTTATAAAAAAAATAATTAGTCTATATATTATAAAAAATTAATTATATCATATTATTAATATAGAATTAGAATTGTTCTTTGCAATAAGCTTCTACATTAATTTTTTATTATTTTTGAGCTTCTTTTAATTGAGCCTTAATTATTGTATGTAGCTTTAATAAATAATTTGTCAAATCTTATTTTACAAGATTATCAACTTTTGAAAAATCAAAGATATAAAGTCATGGATAATAATCATAATTAGTAAAGAAAAGTGTTTGATGAGTAGAAGAATGTACCATATTATTATAAGTAATTTTTATCAATGGCAAAAGAATTATCCAATCATCATATTGATAGTTGATAGTAGACTTCAACTACTGATCTAAAACTTGATTCATTTGCTCTGTTTGTATGAAAAATCAAAGATAGTTTTATATCCATCTTTAGATTCTTAAACAAAAATTTCCAAAATCTTAATATAAATTGAATCTCTTTATCTGATATAATAAATTTTAGTAATTTATAATAGCAATAAATATTATTAAAAAATATCTTAGTTGTTTTTTTACCTAAAATAGATTTCATATATTTTTAAAAGTAATGAGCTTGAAGAACACATAATTATGCTTTGTTTTTTAAAATATATAATTCTATCATGAAATAAAATAGATTATTTTTTAATTTAAACTTAAAAGTATCATGAGACTTAAAAATATTATTCTTAATATTATAAATAAAAAGATAAAAAGACATATTTAATTGAACTTGCTTGAAGAAGGTTAAATCAATAGCCAATATTGATTTTATCACTCAAAGTCAAAAATTCTCCAATTTTAAGAAAATTATTCTATATTGATCAAAAGTTATATTTTTTTTCTTTATATGTAAGATAAAAAAAATCTAAAAAGGATGTTTAAAAAATCTTATTATATTTTAGATTGATAAATAGTCTTGAAATCAAATCTTGATAAAGATATGCTCTAATAAGCTTAGAAATAATTTCAAATACATGCTATCATAAAATAATTGAGATTCTTATCATATATATATATATATATATATATATATATATATGGTGACTGGATTGGAAGCACCTTCTAGATTATGATACCATTCTTAAAATAAATCTATGATTGTAAAAAGTTCTTTGGCATAAATCTCATAATCAATTTCAATTATTGAAATTTTTTTAGAATAGAAAGCAATCAAGTTGAGCTTGTTATCTACTTCTATTTGTGACAACATTGCACCTATAACAAAGTTTGATGTATCTATTTCTATAAAGAATGCCTTAAAAAATTTGATACAATACAAGATTGGTGCAAAAATAAATATTGTCTTCAAGGCTTCAAAAGATGTTTCATCTTCTTTATTCCACTCAATTTTGTCTTTACAATTCAAACATATAAGAGGAGATGCAACTTGAAATAAATTCTTGATGAAGATCTAATAATAATCAATAATTTTTTTAAAAAAAATGTCATATATTTTTTATTGTTTTGAAAACTTTCTAATATATGATAGTTTAAACCTTCTTAGAATATATTATAATGCCATTGTTTAAGTTGATCTATTCTAAAAAGTCAACTTGAGTAATATAAAATACAAACTTTTTTTATTTTGAAATATAATCTTATATTTTTTAGTATTTTAATATATAAAAAATATGAAATTAATGGTTTTTTATACTTTTAGAGTAGATTAAAATATCATTTAGATAATAGATGACAAAATCATCACGAAATTTTAAAAAGACATGATTTATTCGATATTAAAAAGTAACTAGTTGTCAAGGACAAGAACATGATAAAGACAAATAATAAGTGAGACTTCTCTCGAAGAAAGATGACAAAATAGAAATAACTTGATATACATATTAAGAAAGAAACTAGAATGGCTATTGCCAAAAGTTAAGAAAACTAGAGACCCTTGAAACTAGACTGGAAGCAAGAAAGGAGTTGACAAGAGTGAAGAGGGCTTCACTCTTATCTCTATATATATTATCTAACTAGGGGCTACATGGCGACGTTCTATAGGACCTCCAATATGTGTTGACATTGTAGGACACATGCCTTGACTTACAAGACAAATTTTTTTTATGTGTGGGCTACATAGTTATCTTGGTCTTCAAGCTAACAACATGTGTGGCACATGGCCAACTTGTTGACCACGTTTTTAATCCAAAAATTCAATTAAAGACCCCTATAAAGTCAAAGCAGCATCTATGAGGCTTTTACGAAGCTTTCATATCAAATACTATAGAATTAATTTACTTTTACTTACTTTTACTTACTTCTACCTATTTATACATGTAATTATTGGCTTACATGTGTATGTCCGTCATACTAATATATTCGTGAATTTAAAAAGTATGACATTATATTCAAAAAAATTATTTTTAGTATAAAATGGAGTTTTTTATTCATGATTTAATATTAGAAAATTATTATGATCTTTAGTTGCTAAAAGAACTATTTTATGAATAATATTGATAAAGAATAACAAATAATCATCTATGACTTCTACATGCATGGATTTTTTTTTCATTAAATATATTCTTATTTTTTAACAAAGGCTTTGTTTATAAAAACAAGCTGAGATATTTAAATTTAACAAAACAAAGACTTTGTGATTTTTTAATCCTAAATAAACTTCTATTGTAAAATAAGGTGAGGAATTTGAGAAAAGAATAGTTTTTTTTACTAGGTATTATGCAGAATTTGAGCCACATAATCCCTACTATAGTTAAAAAATTCATATTTTGACACATCATCTTTTTTGGCAACAATGCTTCTCATTTTAAAATCACATTGCTTCTTTGGATAAAATAAGATAATCCACTCACTTTTAAAACAAAACAAAACTAATGATTTAATTCTATTATCAAACTATTAAGAACATAAATCTTAAAAGACTAAAAGATCAATATATCCTTGTGTCACTTCAAAAGATTAAAAAATCATTCAAAAGTGATATAGTATTAAACTAGAATGGTTATTGTTAAAGAAAAGATGACTAAAAAGTCTTGAAATAAGACTAAGGAATAAAAAGACATTGATAAGAGTGAAAAAGGCTTCACTCTTACTTTTATATATACTATGTAACTAAGAGCTACGTGGCAACATTCTATAAGACCTCTAATATATGTCTAATGTATAAGACACATATCTTAACTTGCAAGGCAATTTTTTCTTACATGCATCATATAATAAACTTGTATCACAAGCTACCAATATATACAACACACGGATGACTTGTTTGCCAAGTTTTTAACATATCAATTAACTATAAATATGTATAAAATCAAATATGTATTTGTAAAGCATCTAAGAAGCTTTGTCACAAGTTAATATCAAATATATGTATATTTACCTTCTACTCAATACTTCTTATTTAGGTAAGTATGGATATCCATAATAGCTAATTATCTTGGCGTTATGTAATTTAGTAATGATGTGTGTAAAATAGCAATAGCAAAGATATTTTCAAGAGAATTTCATTTTTTATTGAAGTCATGTATTGCAAAGGAGATTAAATATGGTGGTACTACACAAAAAATTTATATTGTTTTAAACCAAAAGATGTCAAGCAATAAAAAAGGCTATAATAGATTGTTGAAATTATAAAAAAATATCACATGTTGCAGAGGTCATTTTTGAAGAATTTCAAGTTGGATATTTTTAAGGACTATCAAGATAAGTCAATTTTGAGAGACCTTCTGAGGTACTACTTAATTAAAAAAAATAAAAAAATAAACTAATAGGTGACCTTGGTAATAGATAATAAAATGACATCTAATATATTCCATGAAAAAGTAAGAAGGAGCATGAAGTAGCATATTGCAATTGTCATTATTTTTTAAGTGTTAATTTTTGAATCTTATAAGAAGAAATTGCTACAAAAATTAAATATGCACTTACAAGTAAAATTAAGTATACACTTAATAGTGAGGTTTGAATAACCTTCTTTCCTTTTTGAAACTCTTTAAATTCAAAGTAGCTTTTGCAAAAATTCTTTGATGTTTGTTGAAACAAATGATAAGATTGTATTGAATTATTCTACAAGCAACACAATCTTTTGATGATATAATGTTATTTTTGTGAGTATAGAATTTGAAGCGCTCAAAGAAGATGATATTAATATTATAGCTACTAATGATTATGCTTATGGTACTAATTACAATATTAAAGGTATTTTGCACATAGTTAGGAGATATTACAATAGAACAACTTTGATAAGAATAATTTTAAAGTATTATTGAAATTAGGAGCTTCAATAAATTTAAGGTTTATCCAATAGTATATGGATTAGATGCGCATATGTATAGATTCATACTTGCCTAAAATATATCATATATTTTGAAGAATTATCTTTAGTATTTATCGAAGACTTTTGAAGCACATTTTTCATGTTTCAATATATTATAAACATATACTTTAGAAGCATAATAATTCATCCAAAGAAAATTTAAATTTTATATTGAAATTTCATTTTGAGTGATAAATTAAAAGTTTTTGAGTTTTGTGTTATAAATTTGTAATATTTCAACAATAATAGATATTAATTAAATATTAAGCTTACATTTAATAGCTAGACATGTGCAATTATAAGCATGTGTTGTTATCTATAGCTAATGGTATGAAAATATTAGAGTTATAAAATATAATATGAAAATGTATGAATTATAGTAAATTAGATATGTATGTATGTTTTCATACATGTCCAATATATGCAACATGTTATGCATCAATGTCTTCAATGACTATGTAAGACTTATAAAGTATTTGTTTTTTATTTTAGTAGATTACATACATGTACTTTAGAAGCAGAATGAATAATCAATGTAGCATTTTAGATTCTATTGAAGTTCTTTTTTTGAATAATATATTAAAAGATCTTAAGTTTTATGTTATCAAGTTGTAATACATTAATATTAACAAATGCTAATTTTATAATAAGTATACATTTGGCTGCCATTGATGTGTAATTACAAGCATGTAATGTTATCTATTGTCCATAGAATAAAAAGAATGAAGTGCTGTAATTGAACATGAAGACATATTAATAACTTAAAATTAGATTTTGATTTTGAATTATATTCTATTTAAATTCTAATCATTAAAATTTTAAAAATATTAAAAATATAGATTTTTTTCATTGAATAAAATTAATCTAATATATATATATATATATATATATGTATGAGTAAACTATTAAATAATATCATATGCTTCCATAACATTATATTATATTATAATATATAAATACATACACTCACAATGCATATGCATGTATGTATGTATGTATGTATGAGTAAACTATTAAATAATATCATATGCTTCCATAACATTATATTATATTATAATATATAAATACATACATTCACAATGCATATATATCTATATATATATATATATATGTATGTATGTGTGTGTGTGTGTATGTGATTAAACACTCAAGAAATGCATAAGAATCCATAGAAACTTAGGAAATGCTAAGAAACATACAAGAATCCATAGGAAGTTGGAGAATTTATGGAAATGCATGAATACACTAAAACACTTTCTTGTGCTCAATATCACATATTTTTATTTTTCCAAGTATGATTAAGTTCCTATAAATTAAAAGTAATGAAGATAAAAATACTACTATAAATGTAGATTATTTCAAAATTCTTTTAACTTAGTTATTTAAGTTGTTGTAGTAATTAAAAATTATGTTTGCTAATTATACTAAAAATATATAAATGGTTCCATTAATATGAGTATATTTTTTTTCTTTTTTCTCTTAATATTTTTTAATAGATGCTAATTAAATGGATTCCAATTTAATTTGTGGTTGCTAAGTAAAAAATAATATAATTTTTTACTTAGCATTTAATAATATAATTGTTTTAGTAAGTATCTTAACTTCTTACGAATTTTGTTTTTTTACCTTTTTTTTATTTTAAAGTATGCTTTATAAAGTTAGTTGTATTCGAATTGAATTGTCTACATGTGCAATGTTTAAAGTTTCCTTAAATTTATATTCATACTTCAATTAAATATTTTGTGTATTTCCAAACTCTAACCTGATTTTTAATTTAACATTTCAATTGTACTTTATACAGAGAACGACCAATATTCCTTAGTTATTTATTTTAACATGTATTTGTGTGTGTACATACCAAATCCAAGGTCTTAAAGCAGTTGTCTCCATCTGGACAAGTTTCCACCAGATCGGCAACACGGAAAGAAGGGATGAGTTTATGCACGAACGAATAAATAATCACCCGGAGCAATGACCACAAAATGGATGACCAGAGAAGTGAGACATGCGATGAATGGGTAAGCCAGTCGACGAATGAAGGTGCGCGAAGGTGGATGGATGAAAGTGAGGAAGACGAGGGACGTGCGGCGCATGACAGAGGAGGCACCCACGCAGCGCGGCGCTGCGCGCATCAGCAGCCTGCTCTTCTTCGGATTCATCGCCGTCGTCGTTGTGATCGTTGTTGTATCCGTCGGGTGATCTATCCTTTTTGTTTTTGCTGCACAAGGCCAGTCACTGCGTATCCCTGTGTTGCACTCAGCCATGGCCGCCATGGCTTTCGTCCCCTGCGTTGCTCGTCCTTTGCCGTCGTCGCTCGCCCTTGCAAAGTTCATCTCTGGCCTCTCCCGCTCTCGTTCTTACACCTTCCAGGCCACCACTACTACATGCTCTGTGGGTTCTCAGGTCCTCGCCCTGTCCTCGCCTTGCGCTCCATCGCTACCTCTATTCCCTCGCTCCTCCTCTCATTCCGCTGCATTCCTTTCCCCCCTTTGTGCTGTGGCATCGTCCTTGTTCCCATCCTTTCCCTTCCAGTGTTTCGCCTGTTGCTTCTCCCTTGTGGAGTGTTCTACGCACTATTGCTCCCTACGTTCGTTGCAATTGCCATGTTTCGGTATGTTTTGAGGGGCTTTGCGCGTTGTTTTAACTCTTTCCGATTCTCATGTTACGCAGCCAGGCGGCAACTTACCAGGATTTAATTCTAGCTGTGGAAACGATAAAACAATTGGCAAATTGGAATCGTTGTTTTACACGGATTCAGGTGTTCCTAAACCCTAAATTCAACGGCATCCTTGGGTGCTCTTGTTGTAATTGCTGTAGATGGGTTACTGGAACTAATCCATCAGCAGTCTCAATTGTAGGGGAAATTTGATAAATATATGAATGAAATCTTACTCTTGGCCGTTACCTGTATGCAGTAGCTTGTTGCGACTGCCGGTTTTTTGGCCTTTTTGATGCAACTTTCGTCCCAGGAATGTCCTACTTGGTCGTTTTCTTGACAATTTTATTTGCATTCACGCGTGTATTAAATTGTGGCATTCTCTCTCCGTTGCAGGCATTCCAGAGGAGAAGATTGAAAGGCCAACAGGGCTGCCAAAAGGTTTACGGGCCATAGGGAACAACCCTAGATGTCCGGTGTGTGAAGCCAAAGGAGCTGTGGAATGTGCTACATGTGCTGGATCGGGGCTGTATGTGGATGCGATATTGGAGAGCCAGGGCATAATCGTCAAAGTTCGTTGCCTAGGTTCGTGTTTCTCACCCTCTGCTGAATTCTGATTTTTTTAGCTCATTTTGTAGTCAAAGCTCTCACACCTAGACACGAATTCTTGCAGGATGCGGCGGGGCTGGAAACCATATGTGCCTCCGGTGCGGAGGCAGAGGTCATATTTGAAACGATATCCACCATATTGTTTTTTTGTAGAAGTGCAATTCTCAGCTTCCGATTAGGATATTGTAACGCTGTATCATTTCCCATGTACCTCTGTATATTAGTTGGGAGGTGTCTCATTTTTTTCCCCAAACAGGTCTTGTCTGTAGCATCCATAACCAATTTTTTTCTCCCAAAAGCTATGCATGGGCTCAGTTGCAGTTGTAGAACGTCATTTTGGGCCTTAGAATGGTTTTATGACATGCTCGTACAATTCGCAAGGATATAGATATATTTGAGATGTAGACTTTGAACACCCCAACTATGCATCACGAAATTGCTGAATCTTTAACTGTGACTGTGATGGTATCTGTCAACTTTCGACCAACATTGAGATTCAACAACGTTATCTTTGACCCCAATGTGACGTGCTCAAAACTAACTCTCTTGTGGCTTGTAGAAAATCGGCAAATTGTTAAAGGTCCAAGTATTTTTTGCTCTTATGATTATTTTAGTTTGATGCTGTTGTTTCACTGAGCAGTATTACTTGGCTTTGAGTTAATTCCGGTAAAGTGTTATAAGAAATCTGCAATTTTTTTATTTTTTTATTTTTTTATTTTTTGTCTTTGTTTTTTTCTGCTGAAACTGGATTCAAAACAATACTCTAAAACCGTACTAGTCATAATTTATGTCATACTAGTGTATTAGAAAATGCCAATGATTTGTTAATGTTGTATGCGTCAACTCCTAGGTATTCGGGAGAATGAATGTGAATGAATAAGAATGAATGTGTGAAACTAAATGATCATTCAAATGAAGAGCTCGGTATGTACAAAATCTGTTGAAAAGAAGGTAGTCCAAGAGCGAAAGTATTCTAACTATTGAGCAGTTCCTATTGTATGCAAGTCCTCTTTAGTTTTTGCTGTCTTTTGAAAGGTTAAATTATCTCATTTAGAATGTGCGCCTTGTTGATTGTGCTTGAGGGCAGCAGGAGGGGGTAATATCCTTTGTCCCAAACTGGACTTCTTACAGATAACAATCAGCTCAATAATGATTATTTGTTGGTTAGGTTTGGAGGTTTGTGTAGAAAAATTGTCCATGATATGTTATATAACTCTTAATTGTCATTATGGTATGTACACACATGTTTTTTTCTAAATATATAAAACAACATCAATATCAACAATTTATGTGATTAATTATTCAATACCTTTTGAATTTGATCGTTTTTTTTTAAATTAATAGATATTATATTGTAGCGTAATTTTTAATGCGTTAATGTACCTGTAATGATCTCCAAGCTAAATCCGACATTTTGTAACAATAAGTAGAAAAAAATATAATATAAATTCAAACGCAAAAAAAGTTTTATTTTCTTTTTTACTATTACAAATATCTGTAGAAACTAGTGTAATGTTTGAGTTGCTGAATTGATCAATTACACTAAAAATTAAGCATTATTCTTTAAAAATATTGATTTTAAGAAATCTAATTTACATAAATAAAAAATTTATTCTATTTGTAAATTTTAAAAATAAATTATATTTATAAAAGATATCCTTGTTATATTCAATGGCACCCATAAATACATCAGTTCTAATATAAATTTTGTGTTGTATTCAAAATTTTGACTTCAAATTCTATTAGTAGTTTAAAGCATTCTTACAATATCTTAGACTCTTCTTTTTCTTTTTCTTCTTTTTTCAATACTTAATAATTATTTCTCGGTATAAATGAAAGATTAACCAGATTTTTTTATTTCTTATTTATTAATTTTCTTAAAAAAGGGATCATTTGAGAAGGTACTAATGCAACTAAAAGTGTCTGTATAAATTTGATTGAGTTTATTTATTTATTTATATTATCTTTTATTTATTTTATTTTATATTATGCTTTTCTAAGTTTCTTTTTTTATTTTATTTTATTTTTGTTTTGTGATATAGATATTTTATTGTGTGTTGGCACAGACATTCGATTTTCTAATCTTCCTTTATTAAAATTAACTGTTGTTTATAATTCTTAAATACCTTTGCAAAAATTCATGAACTTTTCTAATCTAGTGTGAATCATCTCAAGGTTTATTTTATTTATTATTTAAATAAAATTATTCTGTAATGCACCACAAAATTCATTTGATTCTTTTGAAAGTAAAATATAAACCATGTTAATGGACAGTGAATAAAATAACGAATAAACATACTAATCATCGAAATATTTAGTTTTTAATTGCATTGAGTAATTTCAATATATAATTTATTAATAACATAAATATCTCAACAGTAAATCTTTCTTTTTTATGAATTTTCTAGTAGTGGTTCATTAATTTTTAATTTTTTATTATTCATTACATACATTTTACAAAACACTAATAATGTTGTCACAGTGGCAAGCCAGCCAAACAAAATATACAGCAGAAATGGAAAACCCTATTCACACTTGCAGATTTCGGTCAGAGGGGGGGGGGGATGACCCTTTCCTTTTACTTTTTGTGTGGCTAAGCGGGGCATGACATCGGATGACCTTTCTCATTATGTACACGAAAAATATATATATATATATATATATATATAATCATTACATCAGTAAATATAGTATTTTCAATTTTAAACGTACATTAAAATGAATTTTATAAATTTTTACCAAAATTCAACTACAAACTAACTTAAATATACCTCACAACTTCAATCATGTTATCTTAACTTTTCTAATACAATTGTATATGTGTAGAAGAAATTGCATGTGTTTTTAAAAGATACAAAACTAACCACACAAAAGTTACAATGCAGGTTTTTATATTGTTTTTATATTGCTCTTATATTTAGTTCAATATTTATTTTATCATCTTGTAATTTTTTATTTAATCTTATCATGACTATTTTTTAAATATATATATATATATAAAATTCAGCACCCATGTATGTGAATGTGGATCAGTGCGGGCTGAATGAGGAAAGGGTTCTGAGTTCCCAACCTGCCCGCCCCCAGGTTCCTATACGTTCCCTCCCTCCTTTCCAAGGAAATCTGATCGACGGTTGATATCGCATCTGAGCGGAAGCTTCGATCCGACGGCCCAAAATGGCGGAGCCAGTCGATTGAATTGGGAGGTTTCTGCGACACGTAGTGACAAGTGCTCCTCGTCGTGCTGCTCCTGCTCTCCACTGCCCCTCCTCCGCCCCCACCCACCTCCGTTGTTGCCCCGATCACGATTCGCCGTGCAACCCAATTCCCCTCACTGCGTCGCATTGTGATTCGCACTGCACCCACTTGCCCGATCTGCTGAATCAAGTGCATTGCCCTCATGTTTCTCACTTCTGATCCCCCATCGCATCCCTAAAATCATCCTCTTCGTCGCGTCTTTGCAATCACCTCGCCTTGCAATCAATCCCCCTCGTCGTGTCTGCTTGTACCGTGCTTGCCCAATCCCGCCCGCGTGCTTGTTCCCTGGAGTTGCTGTTAGATTGCAGGACTTGTCTCTCTGGTCTCCTCCCTGACCATGTTGGGTGAGGACGGCATGGAGCCGTTTATGGGCATGAAAGTTCGTCGGCACTCTTCCATGTACCGCGTGTACTCCGCGGACTACATTGATGTGCCCGCCAACCCTACAATCGTCAAGCTGCTCTCCAAACAAGGTAGCCTCACTCTCTCGCCCTCCTCATTCTTGGCTTGTGACGCTCATGAGATAATATGGCTGTTCAATTGGCCGTGATTCGTCTACTAGTGTGATCAATCTCTGCTCATTAGAATCTTTCTTAGTCCACGCAGCGTGTCTGCATTCTTCGGCCAGGCAATGTTAGGAATGTCTGGATGTAATGCCATGGCCAAGTTATCTTTTCTACCTTTCTTCTAAATAATTTCTTAGGGCTATACTCTTCAGCAATTACCATATATAATTATTTTTGCAGGGGATAAGCAAGTGCTCTTTGCTGACAACATTATGAAGGTGAATCGTAAATGTAAGCTTGTGCGCCGTGTGCTAATAGTCACCGACGTTGCAATTTACATGCTTGACTCCGTGTTTTTCCGTCTTAAACATCGAATCCCAATGCAGGCAAGGTGTTCCCCAGCTGTTTTTCTGCACTCCCTGTACGTGTTGTCTGTGCTGTTACCTTGGTCGCAAATTCTCTTCGTCTGCACTTGCACCGAACAAGCCAACCCTCTTACTTGGCTAGTGAATGGCTTGTGCAGAACATAGATAAAGTTAGCTTGAGTGAATTAAGCGATAATTTCTTGGCGGTAAGTGTCCCAAGTGAGTACGATTTTCTTATTGCAAGCACGCGGAAATCAGAGATTGTGACTGTTCTAGTGGAAGCCGTAAAGCAGCTCACTACCACCTTACCTGAGAACGAACTCCAAGTAAAATTCTCCAACAGGTACAAGTTTCTGCTGAGTGAGAAGTGGGTTCTTTCTTGAACATTGTGAAAATTTTCATGGATATTTGTTTATTTATTTATTTATTTTCTTTCTTCTAGAGTGGATGTCAGTTAGCCCAGAAGTTTACGAAGCTGGTGGGTGTATTGAACGGGGTGTGCAGTTTTGAGTACCGTATTGACGCCGAGCACACTCGGGAAGTACACTTCGAATCTGTAGAAGGTGAGTTGTTGACGGTAATTCTGATGTGGATTTGCGATAGTTTCGAAGATAAAAGAAGAGATGAATGATGCTGGGGATGTGCTGTGGCAGATGGTGGAACTAAAACGAAGTTTGTGGATAAGTGATTGCTTATCCAAGTGCTCGGGAGAGTGGCGGCAGATTCATGTGATAAGTGGCGAGGATAGAGTTTGGTGCTGGGGAATGTGGCGTCGAAGAGTGTGGACAGAAGCGCACATATAGCTGTTCTTGTGTTGCCAAGGAGCCCATAATTCCATTTTTTGTATCGACCACAGTTTCACCGGTCGCATCTTGGGCTTGAATAGACCGCTTGTGTACTCCATACAATCCTGGAGTACATTGTCGATAGATAATCTAGTTAACGTCATTGAGATTTCCTTTTGAAGTAGTTACCACTTAATTCCTACGCACATGTAATTTAGAAAAGTAAGATTGAATATTATATGTTGTACTGAGCGTCTGATAACGCAACCATATCGGAATATAACTTATCATTTGTTTCGGTGGTTTTAAGCTATTCAGGAGCTTCCTCAACCACGAAAAACCATTAATTCAAGTATATCGGTAGTGACCCTACTGGTGGAAGTGGCTTCACTTGATGAAGCAGCTTACACACTCCATCATCAGGGGAACGGAATAAGCAATAATTCACTCAAATTCAAAATTATTCGGTGGAGCGCCATGTGTTCCAATTCTTGGCTTGAACTAACTACCTGAACATCAACATCATCATTATCAGGTTTTGTCCATTAACAGCTGCTAATAATCCATCAAAGCGTAAACTTCACCAGTTGTACCAGTTGGTTACTCAGTATCTGCTGCTGCTACCATCTTCTGCTCGCTCCGCATCTAGTACTGGTTGGATCTCAACGCGGCTTCAGCATGGGCAGGACGATGGGAGCCGCCGTGATGTTCCAGACATTCTTCATCGCCATCCTGTTGCCAACTACAGCCTCCGCGCTCATCCTCAACTCCACCACCAGAGTGCCTCCTCTTTCACTGTCTCCTACCATCATTAAGTTACCCTTTTTTGGCATTTTTCAAATGTACTTTCGACTAATTGTCCAGTTGCCGGATTAATCGTTGTCTTCACTGGGTGTCCGCAGAGTTGCAGCAAGCACTGCGAGAGTATCAACTGCCAGAGTAAGCTGGCGACTTTCACCCAACCTCAGGAAATTTTACGATACACGCCATGCATGTTCCTCTTTCTGCATCAAATGCTCTCATAATCAATTCCCGTTGGTCGTGCAGTGTTAGAACATGGTCTCTTTCCTCAGTCACGATAGCTCTGTAAGCCTTGCATGGTTTTAGTTGAATTTCTTACTTGAGTTCGGGTCAGGATCAAGTCTGAAGGTTCCTCATAGCTGATGCCGAGATAGAAAAATACTGTGTACGCGTTTCAACGTTACAATGCCGTGTAATGAATCCGCAGGTGTACACAAAATAAGGTATGGGAAGTTCTGTGGAGTGGGTTACTCAGGATGTCCAAATCAATCACCGTGTGACCGCCTCGATGCATGTTGCAAACAACATGATCTCTGCGTCGGCCGCAACGCTGGTCAGATTTGAGCTTCCACACACTCCTCCATCTGATTCACTGCAATATAGGGTTCAAGAAGTCAGGATGGGCAATTGTCTATGTAGTATTAGAGTGCTCTAAGAGCGACAATATCATGCTTTGGAACGTCCTTATTGTGGATTACGTCGGCAGCTGCCGCCACTTGTGCGTGAGAATTTACGTAACTACCTATAAACCACTTCAACACTGTATTACAAACGTTCACAATAGTGTTATGGCGGTTGTGCAGCAAACTTTCCGAATCACACATGCAGGTATAACTTGCGGAGCTGTCTGCAGCAGTACCTGTCAACGGGTGCGGTAGTGTACCAGGGCAGTAATTGCACAGCCATGACGGTGCAGAACACGGTGATGGTGGCCTTGGAGAGCACCACATTTCACGAGCACGTCGCCCCTGGGAGTGCCCCGCAGGCTGGCGGCGCTCCGAACCCTTCGTCTGGCATGCTGATCGACCGCATCACAAGTATTGTTCTCATCTGCGGTGTGTGGGCCTCCCTGCTCTGGGCGCACGAGTTGTCTCCCGCTCTCAGGAGTGTGGGCTGATGATGCCGAGAGCTGCAAATGATTCCAGTGGCGGTGCCTGACACCCAGAGACACACATGGATATCTGGTGTTGTGTAGGGATGAGCCGTCCCATGAAACTTTATTGTGTGTTGTTGCTGTTGTTGTTGAATTCCATGTTAGCAGCAGCAGCAGCAGCAGGTCTGGTGAGTAGGATGAACTTTCCCCAACCTGGAAATCTGTACTCTAGCTGCGCAGTGCAGTAATTGGTCTTAGAAGTGGGGTTTTTAGCTTGAGATCTGTGAGCAGGATCTCATTTGTTGTTGTTGTTGTTGCATTGTCCCATTGTGATATGATATGATGTTATGCGATGCTAATCCAAACAGGCACTTGTGCTCATAAAGACGCCTCATTCTTGCAATCCGAGTGGGTATAATTTCACCGCACGCACCGATTTCCTGATGGACCCATCGTCACGACCGTGCCCGCCGCCATAGGCACCTGCCCTCTTGGACGTTTTTTCTTGCTTTGCTTCTGGGGGTAATATTTTGAAGCAAGTGAACGATGTGTAATAATACACAATACACTAGTAAATCTTGGTGCATACAATGCAACTAAAAAGCATACCTATACATTTTTCATTGGTTCCACAAAGAATAATAATAGTAATATTGAAGTAAAGAATACACTCTTGAGAAGCCCAATAATTCAAAAACACACACAAATATGTATTGTGCATGGAAATACGCAATTCATTAGATATTAATTCGTGGTTGAATATGTATAAATATATATTTATTGGAAAATTTTAATAAGTATATATGATTTATTTTATGTTTCCTGATATATTTTAGAGGATAAATATATTTTTTTTCCTTCACTTTTACCATTGCAATTTTAGTAAGAGGTTGCAGTAATATAACTAGTAAATGAATAAAGAAATTTATATAATAAAAATTGATTCTGGACAGTATATTTTTTAGAACATTAATGGTATGAATATAATATAAATTTTAATTTGAAACAATTATTGATTTATATTTTATGATCATTTTAGTATACATTATATTTACTTATTCAAGTAAATTTACAGATATGTTAAAAAAGACTTCAAACAAAATACAATACTGTCGTCAACATGTATATCTACATATATCTATATATATATATATATATATAGATATGAAAATATTTTTTTTGTATTTTTCCTTTTAAAAATTTGATTTTATGATTTGATTTATTAAGCTTTAAGATATACTTTACTTATACCATAAAATTCATAAAATTTTTAGACCAATAAAACAAAGAAGAAAGAGCGATATCTTTTTGATATTGAAATAATAGTAATTAAGTTCAAAGATTAATTGATCATTTAGTTAATCATTTTGAATCCATCTGTCTAATATTTGTAATTAATTCTTTTAAGTTAGTTTTGTATCATAGTAAATATCATAATTTTTCATACTATTTTTTTTTTATTTTTTATTCTAGAAGCTTTCAAAGAAAATAACATCAACAGAATGTAAGAAATTGATAAACTTTTTACTCCATCAAACAGTCAATTTTTCCTTTAATGATTGCAACTTAGCCAACAAATACGCAAAAAAGATTCAATATCACCTGATGAAAGCGTTTTTTCTGCAAGGTAGGAATAAAACACTTTCTTTGCTAAAATGTTGCTAGAAATGGTTTGTAGAAAGTTCTATTGAAAGGCTGGAGAAGTCTTGCAGACAAACTCTGTTAGGCTGGAGAGATTTAGCTTTTTCTCGAGGACAAGTTGAAAAAAAATCCCTATTACAACATGTACAATTTTAATGAAAAAACAGTGTTCTTTTTTCATAAGAAAGGAGTATTGTAATAGATAAATAATTTACAAAATAAGCATCTGATATTTACATTTTTATTTATTCCATATTAATTAATATAAAGTTATAGAAATTGTTACTAAAAACCATAGTAAAATATTATTGAAATTTGTTTTTTCAAAAGATATACTTTGCAAGATCATTGACACAAGTTTGGAAGATTTGTTCCACATCATTGCACATATGTTTTTCATAATTAGTTAGAATATTCTTTTGGTTATTTCTACCTGTAGTGACTATGCTTACTGCATGGCTGCAAAAATACCAAATAAATGTACGCACATTGCGGGTAGAATTTTTCAACTTGAAAGTACACAGTTGCACTTGCAACACAGCATGTGGAAAGTGGTGCACATGGAGCTTATTTACAAATAGAGGACTTATTTCACATGCAGATATCGTACAAAAAGGTTCTGTCTCGAGAGACAAGAATGGCACTTGCTTGCACAAGATCTTACAAATCAACACTTGTAACATAAATAAACTACATGTACATATTTACCACCGAATATCAACAAACTTAGGGTTTTGCTAGATGAGTGGATATGTACAGACTATAATTGCCGTGCTCAAATTGAATATGCCGAGGCCTTGAGGATAGAATTCGATTTTTGAAGACAACAATGAGAAGTACATTCTCGAAATTAAACAACTTCATGTTAGGTATTGATGAAATAAACACGTAAATTCCTTAGAAGTACAAGAAGGAGGTTAAATTGGAACTAAAGTAATAAAACACTAAGTTACCGAGGCATTATAGTGAACTTCGATGGAAGTGTCTCAAAATGACGTCATTGGATTTCCTAGCAAGTAATTAATATGTGTGTACAAGACAGAAGCCACATCACTTCATGCAGCAGAGTATCACAGAGCCCGGTTGCTGCTGCACTGAAGACAGCCGTGGGGCATCTCAACTTCACCATGGTATAAGTGGAAAGAATCAGATGTGCTGGCCATACTGCATCCCTTTAGAAACAAATGATGTATCAAGCTAGTGGTTCCATGCTGTGGATACTGCTGTTGAAATTGAGCTTGTGTCTACAAAACGAGGTGCACTAGTAAGTATGTGAAGAGGGAGGCTGTGAGGGAAAGCGCTACTGTCCTTACATGCGTGTTGGCAGCGCCGACGACCAAGGCTCTGCACACAGAGGAAAAACGCATGAGATCAAAAGATTCCGTAAATCTATCTTCATTTCCGCAGAGGATGATCCTCCTGGGTTTAGTATACATTGGATGGACACTCTATTGCACGGCTTCCTATGCTAACCTTTTTCCCCATGTCCTCACTATAATCGAACGTGAATCCTGCACGCCTACGACAGGAAATTTACAATGATTACTAAGTCACTTCAACTTTAACATATGGCTGGAAGTTTTACCTGTTGGTGCCTTGGTAGAAGCACTGCTCCGAACCTGCAGAACACATACAAGATAGAATTGGGTTTAGAGATCGGCCATGTCCAGTACGGTAATTGGTATTACCATAGGTCGTAGACACTATATAAATAATTGCCAGCGTCGGAGTAACTCTTCGTACAAATAGAGCCTCGAAAAAATGAACTCTCCAAACGACCCTTCAAATGCAAACACTCTCTTGGCGAATTCAGCCCCAACGGCAGCGGGGATGCAAAGTAAACAATAAAGAGAATATTAGGGGGAAAACAGGCACCTAGACCTACCCAGTAGGTGATAGATGGGAATGGCTACTACAAACTACGTATTTCACTACAGCTGAAGTGTGAAGCTGCCCACCACGTCGTTAGTGCCGAGAAAGGCACTACATTAAGCTGGTAGAGGATCCCAAAGAACAGGGCAGCTTAGATATATGAAAGATCTTGGCAGTTTCCTACTAAAACTTAACCCTCCTCGATTTTGATGTCTACCACTACCATTAGAATGCATTGCAGTGTCAGAAATGGAGATTCCAAATGTAGGTCTAGACTTTACACTACAAACCTCCCAGAGGGACGTTAATGTCCGAGTGCAAATCACTTTAGAATCCTACACATCGGGCGAAGATGAGCATCACGTTGTCTCAGCATGATGATCTGACGATTTTACGCTACTGTTAGGAGGTGATGCACTGCACAGACTAGCGCTCTTCAACCAGTTCAAATGCACATGAGACTTGATAGTACGCGCATGCGAAAAATCTAGAGGTAAGGATAAGGCTGACTATCACTGCAAAGTCGACCGCTTTGTGATACAATACCAGCAAGATCGTGTATTGAAAGCATGTGATAACCGTTCAATTGGGAAAGCAGCATCAGAGTACTTACTTGGATCGTTCGAGCTAATGTAGGCAGTGCCCGAAAAGTTACAGGATTCTGGAGCTCCATTCATGCTGTTGAAATATGCATTAAAAGCCCAAGAGGAATGATCCCAAATGCTGTTGGGAATGAAACATCTGCCACCTGCATATGTCGGACCACAATTTACTCTAGCACAAGCCCAATTCAGAGCAGACTGAACGTCGTAAACGTTAGCGTCCCTTCGTACTACACACCAAACAAACCCCCTGCCATCGCCAAGCCGTCTGTGATTCGTAAATGTTGGCGTCCAATAGTTCCTGATATCAATGACAAACGTTTGATTCTGTCCAATCTTGCTGGTTAGCAAGCTTGCGACAGGAAACTCATCGCTGTATGTAGACATAGAACTAGAAAAAGACACTTGGATTCGAGAGGTAAGCTGTTCTTCCCCCAAAGCATCTATAAGATTTCCCACGGCCAGCTCGAGATGCATAGCGAGCGGAACCATTTGTGAGCGAACGTCAGCACCCACATACAGTCCAGTAATATTCGTGTCTCTCATGAACGGTGATATGTTCGTCCTCACCCATTGAAGGGCGTTGTTCGAGTCTTCAGCCAAGTGTTCCGCTTCAAAATTGTAGAGTCCAATTTTCACATTGATAGAGGAATTCCCCAAGGCCCTAAGGATCGAGGGGTTGGCACCGAAGAACGTGACTCTCTTAACTGAGTGTTTCTTGAGCAACCTAACCACCTCCTCTGGAGAGGTCGCCTCCTCTCGACTGCCTTCAAGGCCGTATTTCACAACACCAGCTTCCACTGTTCCTGCGCACGCAGAAAGGGTTACAGTTACTACATAATAATGATAGGTGATTGTTCAGACAAATCCCAACTAGCTCCCAATGCGACATATCCTCGCCGTCGTGGATTACCGAGCCAGCTCACGCGTCCGTCACGGCTCACACTTTCGTGTGAATCAATGTCCACTATGAGAAAATCAAGATTCACTAGTAAAAAACTACCCACACATGAATCAACCAACTTGACCATTGTCAACGCATTAAATCTTGAGCCGCATTGTACGCAAGGAATCCGAGGCGTACATCAAAGGACGTCATTATTCGAAGTATTTATAAATTCAAAGGAATCTACCTTAGCAGGTAAAGAATGATTATACATGAGGTCAAGTGCACCTACAGTTAATGGGATCCGAATGGCCGTTCTTGGAAGGGTTCCAACACAGCAAACTATTGCCTAACAGATTATAATGGGTGAGGTGTCACACGAATTGAATTAGAACGATACGATCCGCGATCACATAGGTGAGACAGTGTGAACCCTAACGTCGGCGGCTAGTCCTTGAAAACTCAGATATTTCGACCGAGTTCAGACGCTGAAATAATCAAATCCGATTCAGTTACGCTAGTGAGGCATAGAATTCTGAAGACAAGAACGTAGAGTAGAAGACATTGCGAGATTCAACATTGCAGATGACGGCACGGCTTCCCAAATGCATGGGACAGCGAATTAGACAAAATGCAATGCAATTAACCAGACCTCGAGCTCAAGAGCAGGTTAGACCCGATGCAACGAAAGCAAGGATGAAACCAACGGGGAAAGAAGACCAACCCAAAGCACAGGAGAGGGGCGTAGATGCGTAGCTCACCTTGAAGCAGCAGGAGGAAGAGGCAGTGCACGAGGAGGAACGCACATTTAGGCCCCATCGAAGAGCAAGGGCGATCCCCAGGAGCTCAGTGGCGCATGAGGAAGGAAAGAGGGGGAGAGAGACAATGGGAGGCACCACAAGAGAGGCAACGCAGCAGGGGGGAAGGGGGTAGAGGTGGGGTGGGGTGAATGAAGGAGGTAGGAGAGGTAGGGGCTGAAGGAAGCAGTAGAGGAGTAGAAGAAGCTGGGTTGGGAGAGATGCAGAACGCGGTGTAGAGCGTGAGAGAGCGTGCGAGGGCGACAGAGTGAGGAGAAGCAGCCTCACTTATTATCACTGCTAACGTCAACAACAACAGAACAGGAACCGGAACAGGTCCGTCGCGCTTCTGCTGCCTCTGTGGCCACCTGAACCAGGGAGAGCCGCACTGCTTCCATCCCTTTGGCAAACTCAGTCAGTCAGTCTGCTGTTGTAGCCGTTGGACGCCGCAACACCCCCCCTACTTTTACGGGCCCCACCACCATCACCGGGTACCAATACTGTATATCGCTCTCTCTCTCCCCTCCCTCCTCCCCTTCCGCCCGCTTTCCAGAACCAGTCCAGCAAGCAAGCAGCCATCCATCGCAGACTGGGTTGGGTGGTAGCGTAGTCCCAGGGAGGTAGCAGTCTAGGGCATGCATTGCTACTGCCCTCGCTGCATTATGGAGGCTCCTGCCTGGCCTAAAGTGCCTCAATCATGCGGCACCAGAGAAAAGAAAAATAATCAGCCTTTTTTTATACTCCCTAAAAGCAACGACGAAACATCCAAAAACTGGTCACCCTTCCCCTTCCCTTCATTCCTTCCGTTTCCTTTGCCTTCCTTCGCTACCGTTGTTGACATAGTCAGGCAACGATTACTTGGTCCTTCCCTCCCTGCTCTCGCTCCTCCCTCCTGCTATCTGTCTATCTTTCAATCTCCCCATCTCCGCCGATTTTCCACACAATGATATCATCAGCTGCTCTGCCATCCCTGGTGGCTCCTCTCCCTGTCTTCCGCATGTTCATCCCTCACTGGCTCCTCCTACCCGCATATCCTCCGGACCGGACAACTCACTCCGTAGCGCTCCCCTCCTTATTCCTTCCCTTCCCCTCCCCCCCATCCCCCACGCTTTTCAAGCTCGTCGTCTTCGTCGTCGTCCTCCATTCCTCCCGCTGGGCTGGGCTGGGCTCCTTCATCTCCGCCACTCTGCTCGGAGTCCCCCTCTTCGCAGTTTCCAACAAAATCCCCCCCAACTTCCTCCCTCCCTCACAACTTGGTCAAACTGGGCCCGAATCCCCTCTCTCTCTCTCTCTCGCCACCATTTTGTGCGACTTAATATGGGATTAGTTTGACATTGCTGATACAAACAAAACACCCTCAGATTGATAAGATCTTCATTCAGTAACCAAGATTTACAATAATAATATTAATAATATTTATTATTATAGAAACAATTTGTTGTGTTGCTTTCTTTTGACAAGGATAAAAGCTTCTGAGTCTATGTGTGTATACAAGTTGTTCTTGGGTTTTGTAAAACACTAGTTGAACCTATGCCATTGTCACAAAAAAAATATGCAAAAAATAAGTTAATTTTGTTCAATTAACTATTCATAATTTTATTTTTCATACTCCATACAATTTTATTTTGCAAGTACATAGAAAACATCAAAAAGATGTATTTACAAATTTTCCATAAGAAACTCAAACACAATGCACATATATCCATGGTACTAAATGGTCTAGTAGAACTTACTTCTTTGATCCTAGTTTTGCTTTCAACTTCTTTTTTGCAACTACTCTCAAGGAATCTGCCACCCATATCACTTGAATTGCAAATTTGGTTCTCACATTAAAAAATTTCTTACATTAACAAACCAATAAGCATCAAATTCTTCCATTAGGAATGTTTTTCTAAAACAAGTTGGATATATTTAAAAGTTCATATATACTACATACTCTTCAATAAATCAAGCACCAACTTGTGAATATAATTGTTGTTGATCAACACATTGTTGTACGATTTACAATTCTTTCTTAGTGATAGTAGCAAAGTTTATCTCTTTCTTAAAGATTGTAAGGTGGCATAGAGATGATTTTTTTTATAGTAGATAATTGTCACATGTCCAAAGAAAGAGAGAAAAAGAAGGAAGGAAGTAAGAAAAAAGAAAAGAAAAGAAAAGAAAAGAAAAGAAAAATAAACAAAAATAAACTACAAATAAATAAAAAACAAGCTTAAAAAAATAATGAAAGTGGATAAGAGAATTGATTGCTATCCACATTATGTGCAACATGCATACTTATTGTAATTCCTTTTATGTTGGACTTCAAAGGCCATTGCCTAATAGCTTGGAAAATACCATTTAAAATACTAGCCATTTTTATTGATGAATGTAACAATTTTGCAAAGAAGAGGATTAAAAATCATCAAATAGAAATTTCATTATAATATCTTAAGATAGAAAATAATCAAAGTTATGGATGCTTTTAAGATGATAGTTTCTACACCTTGATAACTTAAGATTTCATAGGGCATTTCAAGCTCTCCAATTACAAGATTTGAAATAGTTCATCAATGGTTGGAAACTTTTTATATTTTTATTTTTTGTCCTTCTTCTTTCTTTTGTGATTGCATTTATAGAGAACCAATAATAGAAAATTAATTTATTTCTTCCAACCAAGTGTAAGCATATTGATAAAGTTCTAGTCTTAAATTCTTTATTACCTTTCTAATTCTACTACAACATCACCATATTGATGATAAGACTTACAGAATATTGTCCATCTAATTCTCTATCATTAATGCCAATGTTAGCTTCTAGCAAATCCAAAGCATCATTACCTTTGTTGTTGTAAGTAGCACTACAATCACAACAACCACAATCCTCATGCAAAACAAATATAGAGATAAAGGATGTCTACCAAATTCAAATAGCATCTAGTTCAACTACTACAATTAAAAAAGATACTTATAAATAAGTCTTAATATTATTCTTATAATAGCATTGTAATATAAATATGCTCCACTTAGTCTCACTCATGTGGATTTTCATATTAAGTCTATTATTATTGATTAAATTAAATAGAATTAAGAATTAATGAAATTAAGGGTCTTGTGAATCATTGCATAGAAACTACTTTTGTTTACTTTTGATGAAAATAATAAGTGATGCAATCAATTAGAAGGTTTTATTTTTTATTTTTTATTTTATTTATCTCATATAATTTTTTGAGAGATTCAAAGAGTTTATTTGAATTGATTTTAGTATTTTTTAGTTAGATCACCACAAACAGTATAAAATTTTATAGACAAAAGTCTAATATTTTGGATGCATTTTATAATTTTAAGAAATAAATGGTTTTTTAAAAATATTTTTTAAAAAATAAATAAAAATATTATATCTGAATCATAATAGTATTTTCAACTTATATATATATATATATATATATATATATATATATATATTTAATGTAGTAAGATATAATAATAAATATATTTATATAGGAATAAAAGTTTTTTTTTAATAAAAAAACTAATATATCATGATTTTATACTTTAATATTTAAGAGATAGGAAGTTTTTTTAAATAAATAAATATATATATATATATATATATATATATATATATATATATAGCAAGAGAGAGAGAGAGAGAGAGAGAGAGAGAGAGAGAGAATTTTTAAATTTACCAATCATATTATAACAAAAAAAAAGATTTATAGTGCAATGTATAAAAATCTACTTTATAATATATTGCTATAATTTGAATAATATTATGGTATTGAATACTCATATTATTTATAGAAATAAAAATAAACTAAAGCAAGTAGAAGTATGTCGAAACATTTTTGGAAGAAAATATCTTCTTACAAAAGCTTTACAAGAGTTTTCTAAAGCAAATTTAATGTTTAGAATTTTATAGATATGCCATAAGGCTATTGAGACTTATTTCATAAGCTTTTTACTTTTTAAAAGTTGTATTGATAGCAACCTAAAACTTGATGCTTGAACCACAAGCCTTATACTTTTTAAAAAGCATCTATAATTTTTTTTTTACATATAATATATATATAAGCAAAACTAAGACCATTTTTAGTCTTAATAATATCTTTCTTTTCTTCATTTTTTAATTTAAGATTCATAATTACTTTTTATTTGATAATAATTATTTCAATTATTTTCTATCTTGTAATTTTTTTTTCTTTTTTTAGTGATATTTAAAAATAATATCTATTGGATTCTATTAAAATGATTTAATAAGACTATTAAATTATTATAAGTTTTTCTAAAGAAGTAAATGAATTATTCTACTTCATGAAATATTTGTCATGTTTTTAAAATTTGTAGACTACCTACCTTTAAAATAACATCTTTATTTTATAAAATTGTATATATATTTTAAAGAATAGACTACCAACTTTATAGAAATTTTAATTTAATATTAGAGATTGCAAGTTATTTTTTTTAATTGACTTGTATATTTATTAATATTCTTTATTATTGTGATAGAAGAAAAAATAAATTATAGATACTTCACTTGATAATGATAAGAATAATTTTTCAACAATTAGAAATCTTCATAATTATTTTGATATTCTTTTAGCAAAATTTTTAAGTACTAGCAATTTCAATCATAGAAGCATTATTCCTATGATTAAAGCAAAAGTAAAAAAATGAGGTCTAATATTAATATCAAGAAGTTGTATGATTAAGAAACATACATACACACATACACACACACACACACACACACATATATATATATATATATATATGTATATATATTATTTTCACAGATGAATCCAATTTTTTTTGTATTATAAGTATAAAAGAGCCAAAGGTTAGTGTATAATAGAAGTTTGATGAAACAAGAATAAAAGTTTGAAGATTTTTATAACAAGTAATTTTTTTTAAAGTTATATTCTTCTTGTTCTTTTAACAAAACCACTTAATTAGAATCTTTAAACATACTTCTATTTGGATGTAATTATTTTTAATTTACATCTTTAATAGAAAAATATTATAAATTTTGAATAATCTAAATTTAATTTTTAATTTTTTTATGACATTATTTGAAGAACAAAATCAACAAAAAATAGAAAAAATAAAATTCTAAAATTTTTAATAAACAATCACATTTATTTTTTGTTTATGTTTTCAAATTCTAACTATTTGCAAGCAACATGGATTAAAATAATAAGACTATGACAAAGATATTAATATTTACATTAGTAATTAGAAAGATAAGAAAAATTAGATAGAAGTATATAAAAGTATATTAATTTAATAATATCTTAGTGAAAAGCTTCATAGATGTGGCTTTGATTTTAAAAGTATTTATAAGTAAATGATAGATTAAAAATTTGACATTATATTGCAAATATTAGCTACTTATGGTACAGGTTGGCCGTTTGGTATAATGTGAGGATAAAATTCACCTCTCAATCCAAATTAAAAGATGGCCTCAATTAAGAAATGTTTGTCATTGGTGGTGCAAAGTGAGACAAGTAATGAACAAGAAAAAAAGAAGAACAAATACAAAATAAGTGAAAGAAATATATTCAAGCAAATACACACTCCAAAATTTAGTCACAATTTATTCACTAGATTTTTATCGAATAAAAAATAAAAAATAAAAATAAAAAATATATTTTTAGATATGAAATTTTATTATCTGCTCAATGACATAAGAAATATATAAATCCAATTCATTATGAATAAATTATGAATTTTTAAAGGCATCAAGTAAATGATTGAAAAAGCTTTGTGAAAATATTTTACTTCAAGGATAATTTACTTATAGATCAAAATTTTGAGCTTCACACAGGCTCACATGTAGTGTATAAAAAATGGTTAAGAAAGGCCGCAAGATAATAGTCTTATCTTCCTAAATCTATTAAAGGTGTTACAATCCAAAAAAGACTTGTGCACCTCTCATCCTACAAGAATTAAACTAGTTGCTCGTCCTCTTAGTTTTTATTAGTAAAACTAATATTTTTTTCATTTTTGACTTCACCATGGTATTCAAGAACATCTAATTAGCCCATAAATATTGTATGGTGTTTAAATTTGGCTCTATTTCGTAATAATAGCTTCCAAGGTGGTAAAAATTTAATTTTATCAGTCTTAAAATTTTCTCTAAAAATTCTTAAAAAATTCTAATTAAATTCTAAAAATTCCTATAATTTTTTTTTATAATACTAATATCAAATCAAAGCCAAATATTTCTACCTTGATAATTTTTTTATAGTAATAATATCAATTTAAATATACTAAAAATTTTATTTCTTTTATAACTAAAAAGACATAATATTCTTTTTTATACTTCTTCTAACTATTGAATAATATTTATAGATTTTTAATAAATATTACATATATATATATATATATATATATATATATATATAAAAGGCCAATGTAGGCAATGGTCTTAACATTGATCTTGAATATTCAATGATAAGTAAAAATATTAAAATAATTAAGATAATTTCTATTAAAACTTATTAAAACTTTATTTTTATAAATTTTTTTAATAAGAATTTGGGACCTTATAAAGATTGCTTAATTCTAATGAATACATAAATCATAAAAAAAACTCTCTATTATTTATAGTTTTATATTTAAATAATTAAAACTTATATTTTTAACAATTCTACCAATTTAGGTCTATTGGTGGGACTCACTTGTACATGTTTACAACTTATTTTATAACTTTGATACATGTTCTATAAGTTTAATGTATGTCAGATGATCTACAAAATGTTGCTATGTAGCTCTTTACTTAAATTATATATATACATGCAAAAGTGAGACTTTTCTCACTCTTATCAATGTCTTTTTTCTTTCAAGTATAATTTCAAGAGTCTCTAATCTTTTTATTTTTGATAATAATCATTCTAATTTGTTGTAGAATATATATATATATATTTGATATAATTTTTGATTTTTTAAATTTATCTTTTTTTAAGTTTTTATTTTTAAAAAATAAATAATAATATATTTATAATATTATATATTTTTAATTAATAATAAATTAGTTTTTTTCTTTTTTAATAAGATATAAATATATTAGAAGTTTTTAATTATTTACTTTTAAATTAATGCTTTTCATAGAATATCTTTCATTCTTTGACCTTCTCTATCACTTGTGTCAAGTGTAATTAGATAGTTTTTTTTATACTATGCTATAATAAAAAAAATTATTAAAATAAAATATTGCGATAGATATATTTATTCTAATAATTATGTAGATAATATGAATAGGTAGAATTAGGTAAAAGTAGATTAATTTAATAATATATTGAGGAGAAGCTTTTTAGAAGCTATATAGATGCGTTTTTATTTTTAGATATATCTATAGATGATTGATTGGTTAAAAAATTGGCCAATAAGTTAACTATATATTGTACTTATTAATAGCTTATAAAAAAATAAACTATGTGGCATACATATAAGAAACTTGTTTTGTAAGTTAGATATATGTCTTGTAAATTAGACACATGTTGAAGGTTCTATAGAAAGTTGCTATACAGCTCTTAAATAGATAGTATATACAAAAGTAAAAGTAAAGTCTTCTTCATTCTTATTAACTCTTTTTTTCCTTCTAATTTAGTTTCAAGAATTTCTAATTCCTTTGTCTTTGGCAATAGCTACTCTAATTTCTTATTAAATATATTTACTTTCTTATTTTTATTTTGTTGTGTCTCTTTGATTCATTTTTTACTTATTTATGTATCTTCTTTAAATTCTTATCTTTGATAGATTAACAAAAATATTGATTCATTGTTCTTATCTTTTTTAAAAATTTAGTGGATTATTCTACTTTTATTGTTGTATTTCAAAGGTTTAAGGATACTTACCTTTGAACTAACATTCTTTGTTTTTTAAACCTTGAATTTTTTTTCAAAGAGAGTAGATCACCCTTCTTTATAGAAATTTTTATTTTACATTAAAGATTGCAAATTATCATCTTTTATTAGATTTGTGGATTTATTAAGTTACTTAAAATAAAAAAAATCATGGATGCAATACTTAGTAAAAGTAAGAATAAATTTGTAACTATTGTAGATTTTTATCAACTTATAAATATTCTTAGGGTAGAAATTGTACACATCACTAATGCCAATTATGGAAGCATTATTCTTATGCCTATGAAAGAAGTTTAGAGTCTACACTAAGAAGTTGTATAATTAAGAGAAGCCTATAGATTGACCTCACAACCAAATCCAAAAAATTTTACTTTTATAAACATGAAGGAGACAAAGATTACTATATCTAAGAAGTTTGATGGAATAAGATCAAAATTTTAAAGATTTCTACAATAAGTCAAGGTCTATCTATAGCTGCATCTTTTTTAATATCCTAATAGATTTATTTTAGTTGGATTCATAGTTGAATTTATAGTTTTTAATTTGCATCTTTGATGAAAAAATATTCATGATTTTTTTATGATTTTATTTCATCCCTAGAAGTATTTATGACCACATTTGAAAAAAGTTATAAAAAAAGAGTAGTAAAGACCAAGCTCTTATCTTTATGATAAGGACTATAGTTAGCTACTATATATACTACTGAATTCCAAAGCCTTGTTGGTAATATGGATTGAAATGAAAAAGCTCTAATTAATCAATTTTGATATAGATTGATGGATAATGTGAAAGATTTATTATTAATAATGTCAAAAGTAAATTCTTTAAAATAATTTATTGCTTAAGCCATTGCACACAGTAATTGATTATTTGAAAGGCTTTAAAAATAAAAATTTGGCTGGAGATGAATAAATCAAGTAATAAGAATAGCTCCTAAGTTTTTTAAAAACTTATTTATCAAGGCCAAATCCAATACAAATTGATATGGTATGTTTTAAACCTTTCACCAAGAGAAAATAAGATTTAATATTGTCAAGAAGATTTGTTCTTATATTATGAAAAAACTAAGTATACTACTCAACATTTTCTAAAGAAACAATACAATTTCAAAATGAGAAGCACATTTGCTAGAAAAAACAATGTATTGGTAAAAAAGTTTGTCCAGCTACAAAAATGATTATGCGAGTAGAATCATATGCAATACGTAGTAAAACTCCTATTCTCTCTTCAAATCTTTAATCTTATCTTATAATAGATGTGAATTTAGGACCTAAATATTTCAAAGTTTGTATCTTATTAGATTCAAGACCCTCAACTTGTTTTTAGACAAAGACTTTGTCAAAAAATAAGAAATATTTTTAATAAAAAAATTAAATCCATACATATAAAAGTCATAGATGGTCATTTGTTACCTTTTGGAAATGTTATCCTATCACCGACGTATTGTCATAGACATACATACTTATCCTAGTAATTACATATATGATTAAGTAGAAATAAATAAAAGTAGATTAATTTCATAATATCTTTTAGCAAAGCTACCTAGAAGCTTTATAGACATGATTTTGACTTTACTCATATTTATAGTTGATTTTTAAGTTAAAAACTTAGTCAACAAGTTAATTGCATTTCTCACATATAAGTAGCTTGTAGAACAAGCTTATTATGTGGCGCTCACATAAAAAACTTGTCTTATAAATTAAGACATGTGGCTTATAAAGTCAACACATTTTGGAGGTCTTATAGAATGTTCCTATGTAACTCTTAGGTGGATAGTATATATAAAGGCAAGAACAAAGCTTTCTTTAATCTTTTCAACTCCTTTCTTGTTCTAATCTAGATTCAAGAGACTTTAATTTTTTTTATCTTTTGGCAATAGTTATTTTAGTTTTTTTTTAATATATATGTTTTATTACTTCTATTTTGTCATATTTTTTTGAAAAAAGTTTCATTTAGTTATTTGCTTTTATCAAGTCGTTGTCCTTGACAATTGATAAGAATATACTTATAATATCAAAGCTTTGTCTTTTCTTCATTAAGAGTGAATTATTTCTTTTTCTTAATAAAACATAAACATATTAGAAATTACAGATTACTCTCTTCTAAACTAATATTATTCTTAGTATTTTCTTTGTTTTGAAGTCCTTTCTTCTATTTATCTTGAGCAATATTAAACGTTTTTTTTTCTAAGTATTATCATGGCAAAGCTTCTTAAAATAAAGAATGCAATGGTACAAATATAAGAGCAATTGAAAGAGTTAATGCTTGTGATGCATCAACTCAATTTATCACTACAAAGAGTAATAAAAATGGCAAGGATCAAAGATATAAAGATGATTGGAGATGCTTCAATATCTACACCAAATCATATCCCTTCTCTTATAGTGAAACATCCTTACAATATTGGAGAATTAAGGATTGCAGTGCTTGACAAGTTTGATGGCACAAGATCTAAGTTTTGAAGATTTATCAATCAAATATAACTTGTGATTAAACTTCAATTCCAAAGCTATCTAACTGCAAGATTGGAAGATAAATTTATTAGTACACTTCTTTCAAGTTCAACATCATTATGATTTTTATCTTTTTTTGAATGAGAAGATTCAATATTAGATAATTTAGAAGCTTTTTTAATTATTTTTTGATCTATGCATAGAAAACATAATGCAATTTTTTGTTGTAACCAATAAGATCCATATTTTGTAATAAGATAATTGATTAATATTATTATATGCTTTATAATTCAACAACTTGTAACTAATTTCAAATAAGATGATACTGCATTTGTTAGCTAATTTTTCTACAAATTATAATATGAGGTAAAAAAATTCATGCTCAATTTACTTGATCCTTAAACATTGAGTCAAGCAATTGACTTTGTTGTGAAGTGTGACAATCGACTTTTTGAATTTTGATATGAAAGTCACACAAGTATGTCTCAACATTACTATAATTCAATAGTAATACCAACATCTCTTCAATACATACATTCAAAAATAGAGGATATACAAATTGATGTTGTATGTTTCAAAGTTCTTACTAATTAAGAAAAGATTCATCATTGTCAAGAAGAATTGTACTTGTATTGTGGAGAATCTAAGCACATTGTTCAACATTGTCTAAAGAAACAATATAACTACAAAATGAGGGTTACCACTGTCAAAGAAGATAGTATGTCAAAAAACAAGTTTGTCTAGCTACAATAGAAATCGTGTGATTAGAACTTTCTACAACACCTAGTGAAAGTCTTATTCTCTCTTCAAAACTCTTTCTTTGTTTTACAATAAATATTTTTTTAGGACCTCAATATCATAAAGCCACTACCTTGATAGATTCAAGAGCTTTAGCATGATTCTTAGATGAAGAATTTGCTAAAAGACATAGCATAATATTGACAAAGAAAACCAAATCTCTTCATATAGAAATCATAGATGGTTGTCTATTGTCTTTAAAAGCTGTTACTTAATAAATTCTTCCTATAGAAATAATAATTAATGGTCATAGTAGCTTTGTAATATTTAATATTATTAGATCTTTATGAGATCCAATTATTTTAAGTTTATCATGGTTAAAAAAAATAATCCAAAAATAGATTTAATTTTACATAGTCTTAATTTTTTAAAAAATATAATTAAGAATATAATTGATTAAGTAAAAAGTCATAAATCTAGTGTAATTAAATTTATATTTGTAAGTACAAGAACTCTCTTATATGCTGCAAAAGAAGGACTACCTTTTGTGACTTATATTGCGCTTGCTTTTAATGGTGGAAAGACTTCAAGTTCTATTCTAAGTCAATATCAAGATTTTCAAGATGTATTTGAGAAGAAAAATACAAATACTCTTCTAAAATATTATCCCTATATCTGTTCAATTGACCTTCAAGAAGGAGCTCAATAATAGAAAAGTAAATATTTCACACTAAGATTAGTTCAAATGCCAAGATAGAAAAGTATGTATTTTATACTACTCAAGTCAATTTCTTAAGATATATCATTTTAAATAATGGAATTATAATAGATCTTAAGAAAGTTCAAACTATTATGGATTAAAAGATTTCAAAAATGGTGAGAGATATTTTTTAAGATTTGCCAAATACTATCAAATCTTCATTAAAAACAATTCTCAGATTAGAGCTCCACTTATATACTTGACTTGTAAAGACAAACTTCAATAGAATCAAGAAGCAAAAGTAACATTTGAAGCTTTCAAGATATCTTTTATTTCTATACCAATCTTGTATCACATCAACTTTTTTAAGCCATTCTTTATGAAAATAGTGGTATCAAATTTTATTTTCGATGTCGTATTGTATCAAATAGAAACATATGATAAACTTCATACAATAGCTTTTCAATGAAGAAAAGTTTTAGTAGCCAAGAGCAATTACAAGATTCATGACAAAGAACTTCTTGCAATTATGGATTTGTTTTAAGATTGGTACCATTATCTAAAAAATGCTTCTAATTTAGTCATTGTTTACATGGAACATAAAAACTTTAAATATTTTATGTTAGCTTGTGTCTCAAATTATTGCCAACCTTATTAAAGCATGTTTTTGTCAAGATTTGATTTCAAAATCACTTATTGATTCAAAAAATAATAAGATTTGTCAAACGCTCTTTCTAAACATCTTATCTTATACCAAAAGAAAGAAACGAATCTTTTGATCAATAAAAATTAATTTTCTTGAAGTTGGAGCATTTTTATCTTCAAGCAATAAAATCAACATTAACTATTGATTCAATCTTTGTCAAACAAATTCAATCAAGTATGTTCTTTGATCTTCTTATTTATGATATCAAGAACCTTTCTTCTAAGTCTCAAGATGCTTCTAAATTTGAATTTAAGAATATCTTATTTTATTTCAAAAGACACCTTTATATTTAAGAAAAAAAAGCATGTTTATATGTTCTTCAAGTACATCATGACTTTCTAGCAGTTTGATATTTTCAATACAACGACTTTGGAGCATATATCTAAAGATTTTTGGTGGCTGTAAATGTGAAAAGCAATGAAAGAATTTTTTTCAATCATGTGATGTTTGTTCAAGGTTAAAAATTCTCCATCATCAACTTTATAGACTTCTCTAACCATTGTCCGTATCTGAACAATCATAGTTTTCTATTTCTATGGATTTTATCACTGATCTTTTAGTCTTAAGTTTTTATGATTTTATATTTTTTATAGTTGATTATTTTATCAAGATGATACATTTTTTACTATATAAAAAATCTATTACAAGTAAAAAAAAATAGCTAAGTATTTTCTTAAAAACATCTATTGCTATTATGGATTATCCAAGGATATTATATTAAATAGAAAGACTCAATTTATATCAAGATTTTAAAAAATATTTTTTAAGATTCTAAATATAGATTTAAAATTATCTTTGGCCTTTCATCTTCAAACTAATATATAGACGGAGTGTATTAATTAAGTTTTGAAGTAGTATTTATGATGTACCATCAACTACCAACAAGATGATTGGATGACTCTTTTGCCATTGGCAAAGTTTGCCTATAATAATATGATACATTCTTCTACTTATTAAATATCTTTCTTTGTTAATTATGATTATCATCCATGACTCAATGCTTTTGACTTTTCAAGAGTTGATAATTCTATAGCAAAAAATATTGCAAATTGTTTGTTAGAGCTACATACAACAATAAAGGCACAATTAAAAGAAACTTATGAATGATAAAAAATAAACTTAGATGCATATCACAAAGAAAAATGACAATTCAATGTAAGTGACAAGGTATGATTATTTCATCGTAATATTAAGACTACTTACCCTTGTGACAAGTGAAACTATCATAAGCTTGAACCTTTTTCTATTTATGAATAAATCAATCTAATTGCTTATTAATTATACCTACCAGAGTTAATGAAGATCCATTACATATTCTACGTATCACATTTTGAACCATATAAGACAATGAATATACCAAAAAGAACAACAAGTACCACCTCCTTTTATAGAAGTAGATAATAATGAAAAATTTGAGATGGAAGAAGTCTTAGATTTAAAGTGGCACCAAAATAAGTTAAAATATCTTATTCATTGGTATAGATATAATATTAGTAAATGCATAGAAAAGCCAACAAAGAATCTTGCAAATACAACAAAGAAAGTGGAGGCTTTTTATCAATGACATCCATCAAAATATAGATGAAGAATAGAAAATCTTTGCTATAAAAGAAACAAGATTAGCAAAAGATAATACTCTATCTATATTCTATATATTTTGAATAATATAATGAACATAAATAAAACTCAAAATAAATTTTCTTACATCAACTAGCTTTAAATTAACCTAGTAATTACTCTAAAGTATATCAATATTTATAAAAATACTATCTATTTTAATTAATTTTTATATACTATTAATAATTACAATACAATAACATATAGGTAGCTTATAAAATAAGTTAATTATGTAGTACATATATAGAAAACTTACCTTGAAAGTTAAGACATGTGGCTTTCAAAGTCAATACATATTAGAGGTCCTGTAGAACATTGCCATGTAACTCTTAGGTGGATAGTATATATAGAAGAAAGAACAAAGCCTTCTTCACTCTTCTCAACTTCTTTTTTGTTTTAGTCTAGATTTAAGAGTCTTTAATTTTCTTGTCTTTTGATAATAGTTATTTTGATTTTTTTTAAATATGTATTTTTTTACTTCTATTTTGTCATATTTCTTTGAAAAAAAAGTCTTACTTGATTATTTGCTTTTATAAAATTCTTCTCCTTAATATATCCATAAGATTATTTTTTAGATCTAGTAATTAAAAATTATAATAGCATAGTAATATTTAATATAATAAGATCTCTCTTAAATCCAGTTATTTTAAGATTATTGTGGTTAGAAAAATATAATCTTCTCATAGATTAGATTTTTTGTAATTTTTTCTTTTTATGTAATATAATCTAAAATTTTATTAATAAAGTAAAAATAAATAAGTCTAATATATCCAAACCCTTATTCATAGGTGAAAGAGCTTTTATGCATGCAACAAAAAAAATGTCATCTTTTGCTATATATGTGATACCTATTTTTGATAGTAGAATGATATTTAATGGAATTTTTAGTTAATATTAAGATTTCTAAGATATTTTTGAAAAATAAATACAAATCTTCTTCTAGAGCATTGATCTAATGATTGTTCAATTGATCTTCAAGAAGGAATTCAACCACAATTTGGACCAATATATAGCTTATTATAAAACAAGTTGGTCATATTAAAAGAGTGTATTGACAATAACTTGGCTAAAATCTTCATACGCCATTCAAAATTTCTAATAAGAGCTTCTATCTTATTTGTAAAGAAAAACAATAAATCTACGTAAATGTGCATAAACTATTGAAGACTTAACAAGATCACTATTATATATATATATATATATATATATATATATATATGTATATATAATTTTTGATTTTAGAATTTCTTGTCTAATTCAATTAAATAAAGATCTATACAAAAATAGATCTATAAAGATCATACAACCTAGTTTGAATCAAAGAAGAAGATGAATAAAAGATTTTTTTTTGAATTATATATGGATATTTTGAATATAATGTCATGCTTTTTGGACTCACAAATGTATGAGTTGTTTTTTAATATCTTATTAATAATATTTTTTGTAAATTTTTTGATAATTTTATTGTATGCTATTTAGATGAAATTCTAATCTATTTTTTTTAAAAAATAAAAAATAAAAAATAAAAAAACATAAACTCGATATTTTTCACCTATTACAATAATTTAGAAATATGGGATGATATGTCAAGATGAAAAAGTGTATATTCTATATTACTCAAGTTGAATTTCTATGATACATCATTTTCAACAAAGGTTTCATGATAGATTCTAAGAAGATCTAGACTATCATAGATTAGAAGATTTCAAGAACAATAAAAAATGTGCAATATTTTTTAGGCTTTGCTAATCATTATTTGATCTTTATTAAGAACTTTTTTTAAATTACAGATTTATTTATACATTTGACTAATTAAGATAAATTTAAATAAAATAAAAAAGTCAAAGCATTATTTGATGATTTCAAGGAAGAATTTATTTCTATACCAATCTTATATTGGATTCACTTCACAAAGGCATATTTTATGGAAAAAAATGTATTAGACTTTGTTTTTGATGTGGTATTATTAAAAATAGAAGTAGATGATAAACTCCATCCAATAGCTTTTCATCTTAAGAAATTTTCAACAATATCAATCAACTACAAAATCCATAATAAAAAATTTCTTACAATTGTCGATTATTTTTAAGAATGGCATCACTATTTAGAAGGCACTTTTAGTCTAATCAATGTATATACAAATTACAAGAACCTTAAGTACTTCATGTCAAAATGTGTATTGAAATATTGCCAAACTTGTTAGAGTATGTTATTATTAAGATTTGATTTTAAGATCACATATTGATCTAAAAAACAACAAGGCTTATCACATGCACTTTCTAGACATTCTTATCTTATATCAAAAGAAGGAAATATAACTTTTAATCAATAAAAAATAGTTGTCTTAAAGTCAAAGTAATTTCATCTTTAAGCAATAAAATCAACATTGACTATTGATTCAAATATTTTCAACTAAATTCAATCAAGTATGTCCTATAATTATTTTATTTATGGTATTAAAAATACTTCTTTTAAGTCTTATAATACTTCCAAGTTCAAGTTCAAGAACAATCTACTATATTTAAAAGGTTACTTATATGTTCTAAAAACAAATTACATTCACATTATCATATAGTAACATGATTATATGAAAAAAAATAAAAATAAAATAGATTTTATTATAGAAGAACTTAATAGAAAGATATAATAAAAAAAATGATAAATTATAGAAAAATAATAAAAATTTTAGTCTTAATATTGCCATTTATAGAAAGAAATTCTATTTATTTTGTAGAGGCATAAATGAGCCAAATCAAGTAATTGAGATTAGAAATTAAAATATAAATATTTAAAATAGAATTAAAAATAGGTTAAAAAAAACTTACTTCAAATTACTAAAAATTGGTACTTAGAGGGGACTAGTTGTTAATATGGATAAAAATCAGATTCTACGATACAAAACCATACATCTATAGTGACTCCAAGGTTCTTTTTTAAATTGAAGAGTAGAATTTGTATATGTGAATTTTGAGAGGTATTTAACAATAGAATTAAGAGATTTTGGATTATAAAGATTGGTATCAAAATTAGAGGAGGAGGCTAGTCAATACTCAAGTGGATTTTAGAATTTATCATCTATTTGGTATATGCAATCTTCTTCAAAAACTTTATGCTTATTTTTAATTTATTTTTTATAAGATATTCAAAGTTTATATCAAAATTAATAATTAAATCATTTTTTATTTAATTTTTAATCTATTATAGTATTTTTAAGAATTTTATTTAAGATTTAAGATTTGATTAAGGATTGATTAGGATTGGTGTAAGATATAGGATTTAATTAGGATTTAGGATTTTGTTTGAATTTTATTAGGATTTATCTATGGTTTGTCTAGAATTTTATTAAGATTCATTTAGATTAGTCTAAGGTTTAAGATTTTATTAGGATTTCATTAAATTTTGATATAGGATTTAGTTAACATTCTTTAGGATTTCAATTAAGATTTGACCTAGAATTTGGTTAAGATTCATTAGGATTTTAATTAGGATTAAATTAAAATTTAATTAAGATTTATTTAAAATTTTATTTTTGATTTTTTTTAGAAATATTTATTATTATTTTTTAAAAAATATTTCTAATATTTATTTTAGATTAATATTATTTATTTAAATTTTTTATTTATATATTCTTTTAAAGATTTCTTATTACTTTTTTTTTGGGATAATTTATGACTACTTTGTGATTTTTTTGTAACTTCTTTTAAAATTATTTAAAATTGATTAAAATTTAATTAGGATTATTAGATTTTAATTGAGATTATTAAATTTTACTTAAAGTTTATTTAATATTTTATTAGACTTAGTTAGATTGTTGTTATATTTTTACTTAATTTCTATTGTTAGGTGTTTGGTGCATTTTTAAGGAAGAATATATGTAATACAACGTATCTTTCAAGCTTGCCATGACTTTTCAATTGCAAGACATTTATTTTAAAAATAATATCATTATATAAAGATACTTTTAATCCAATAATTACTCATATAAATCATAAGAACCTTGAGTATTGTATGTCAATACATGTTTTGAATTTTTGATAATTCTATTGAAGTATGTGATTATCAAATTTGTATTCAATATTATTTATTGGCTAAAAAAAAATAAGCTTTATTGAATTTCATGTCAAAAAAATCTTATTTTAAACCAAAAGAAATGAAAAGAAAAAAAACTTACAATTAACAATGAATACTTCTTTTGAAATAAGAGTAATTTTATTTTTTAGCAATAAAATCAATATTGACTTATGATTTAACATTTATTGATGAAATTCATTCAAGTATGTCTTTAAAAATTCTTGTATATGATATTAAGAATAATCCTCTTAAATCTCATGATACTTCTAAGTTTAAATTTTAAAATAATATTATTTATTTTAAAAGATGCTTATATATTCTTAAAGATGAAGCACGCTCATGTGTTCTTTAAGTTAGTCATGATTATTTAGCTATACAATATTTTGGATACAATAAGATATTAAAACTAATCTTATGAAAGTTTTAGTAGCTTCAAATGCAAAAGATGGTTGAAAATTTTGTATTATTGTATAATATTTGTTTAAAATCAAATATAACTCTTTATTATCATTTTTAAATAAATAATAATAGTATTTTAAACAAATACTATACAATAATATAAAATTTGTATAAACTTTATATAAAATTATAAATTTATATAAACTTTTTTAGCTATTATCTATATTAAAATAACGATGGTCTTTTATTTCTATGGACCTAATTAATAATCTTCTAATCTTAAGCTTTTATGATTTTATATTTGTGATAGTAAATTACTTTACTAAAATGATATATTTTCTACTATGTACAAAAATTATTATATATAAAGAAATAACTAGATTTTTTTGAAAATTTTTATTATTACTATGAATTATTAAGAAATATTATATTAAATAGAAAGATTCAATTTTTATCTAAGTTTTGAAAGATTGTTTTTAAGATATTGAAGTTAGATATAAAACTATTTTTGACCTTCTATCATCAAATTCATGGACAAAAAAGTAGTTGAATCAAGTATTAGAGTAGTATTTATATTAGTTACCAACATAATAATTGAATAATTTTTTTATCATTAGCAAAGATTGAAAATGATAATATAATATATCTCTCTATTCAATAATCACTTTTTTATACTAATTATGTTTATTGATCATGACCTAATATTTTTGATTTTTCAAAAGTTGATAATTTTATATTAAAAGATTTTAAAATTGACTATTATAGCTATATGCAATAATAAATCTAAAATTAAAGAAAGCTCAAGAGCAATAAAAAAAAATCTCTATAATACTTTTATAATGCTAACAACAATTTGAAGCTACTTTGTTTTTATCTTGGTAAATTTTTATAATAAAACAATTAATTTAAATTAAATAAAAATCTTATTTTATACATAAATAACTAAAAATATATGAGATTCTTTCTTATACTTCTTCAATCTACTAACTAGTATTTAAAGATTTTAAATCAATGATATATATAGATAAAAGGCTAATATCAATATTGGTCTCAGTAATTAAATACTAATTCTTACAAATAAGAAAAAATATCAATTTAATTAAGATAGTTATCTCCAAGACATACAAAAAAAAATTATTATAATTTTTTTAAATAAGATTTTTAGAACTTAAAATCCTTTTAACTTATAGTATATACTTAAAGAATCAAATAGACTCTTTGATATTAGTTTTTTTGTATCGAATATAGAATAATTTATTAATATCTAAATGGGTTTTTTCAAAGATAAGGAATTAATTTCAGAAGTGTTTGTAGATGATTGATAGATTATAAAATTGATTAATAAGTTGGAAAATGTGTTACATACAGTGCACTTGTCATGCTAGTCAATCATATGATACAAATATTGTAAACTTTTTTTGCAAGTTAAACACGAGTTAAATGACTTATACAATGTTATCACATAGTTCTTTACTTAAATAGCATATAAGAAACAAGAGTGATTCTTTCTTCATTCTTATCAATGCTTTTTTATTTTTAATATAATTTAAAGATTTTTTAGTCTTCTTGTCATTAATAATAGTCAATCTAGCTCCTTCTAATTTTTTTATTTTATTTTTTATTTTTATCTTTAGTATAGTTTCTAATTTATTTCATTGAAATTTATTTAAGTAATTATCTTTAATAAGCTCTTATTAATCAATTTTAATATGATAAAAAAGATATTATTAAAGATCTTATATTAGAAATTCTAAAAATAAATTTATTCAAATATTTTATCACTCAGTTAAAGGCATTAAAAAATTGAATTCTTAAATGTTACTAATAAAAAATCGTTTGTTGGACAAGAACAAATCAAATAATGACAACAACTCCTAAGTTCTTAGAAATCTATTCATCAACATTGTAATCTAATTAAATTGATATAATTTAATTTAAATGGTTCAAACCAAAGAAAAAATATGAATATCATTACAAAAACATATGATTATATTACAAAACAAAGATCAAAAGACACAAGATTATTCTATCAAATGAATAAGATTCAAGATAAGGATTACAAACTCAAATACAAAAAAGTTAAAAAAAAACAAAGATATTTGCTTTTAGCAAAGACCTTGTAATTAAATAAATCATAATCATCAATTTTATATGTCTTAAACTAATACTAATTCTTTAAATTTATTTTAAACTCACTATACTTATTAAAACTCTAAATTTTTGATTTATAGCTCAAGCTCTTTTAAATACAAGAGCTTCAACATATTTTATAGATAAAGACTTTGCATTACAATAAAAATTGATACTTTTAAAGAGGATTTGAACAACTATAATAGAAGTTATTAAGAGACAATTAATTATATTTATAAATATCATAGAAATAACTAAAGTATTAAAATAGCATAAGTACATTAAATATTCAATATTATCTTTAATATTACTTAATATCCTTTGGATCTAATGATACTTGGTCTCTCTTAATCTAAATTATATAATCTTAATATTTATTAGAAATTATAAAAGATTAATTTAAGATTTAGACCAAATATTAACAAACCATCTCAATCCTTATTTATTATAGCTATAGGATTTATGCAAGCCTTAAAAGAGAGATAAGTATTAGTCATTTATGTAATATTAAGTCTTTATTTAAATAAAATTTGCAATAGAATCCTATAGCAATATAAAAAAATATCAAGATATTTCAAGAAATAAACTATTTATATATTTTTAAAATATTTATTTTATGATTGTACAATTAATCTTCAACAAATTCAACCACCATTTGAATTAATTTATAATTTTATGCATTAAAAGAATATATTAATAAAATTCTTAAAAAAATATTTATTAGACATTTAAAATCTCTTATGAGTGTGTCAATCTTCTTTGTGAGAAAAAAAGATAGATCCTTATAAACGTGTATAGATTATTGAAAATTAAGTAAATTATCTATTGAAAATTTTTATTCTTTTTTTATAATATTGAAGCTATTTAATTAAATAAGTGAAGCTAAAATATATATTAAGATAAAAATAAAAGAAGTTGAATAGAAGATTGTATTCAAATCATTAATATGTATTAAATCTTACTATTTGGCACATATTAAAGAAGCAGATTAATAAAAGACTATATTTTAAACATAATGTCATGTCTTTTAGACTTAAAAAATTCTCTCATTTCTTCTAATTTTTAATAAATTATTTATTTTAGAAAATTTTAGATATTATATTCAAATATTATTTAGAAAAAATTATCATTTATTCTAAGAATATATAAAATATAAATAATATTTTTACTTAATACTACAAAAACTTAAAAGATATACAAGATAATGTGTTTACATATATATAAATATATATATATATATATATTAAAAAATTCAAGTATAATTTTTAAGATATATTTTTTAATTGACATTATATAATAGATTCTATGAAGATACAAACTATTATAAATTAAAGAATTCCAAAAAATAATACATAATGTCTAATGCTTTTTGAGATTTAAAAATTATTATTGGATATTTGTCTAAAATCTCTTTTAAGCTACTATTCTACTTACATAATTAACTTCTAAAGAAAAATTAGAACAAAATATAGTTGTTAAAGTAATACTTTAAGTTTTGAAAATAACTTTTATATGTGATCTTTTTGATGTTTTTAGGATTTTTTAAAGTTATTTTATAGAAAGTTATTTTTAAAGTTAGTAATAAGGTATGGTTATTCTATTTTAATATCAAGACTAATTAATCTTGTGAGAAGTTGGATCTTCAAAAGTTTACTCCAATTATTATTAAAAATAGATTAATCTAATTATATATTTATTGCAATAATCTTAGTTAATAAAGATTCATCGTATATTTTAGTCTCTTATTGAGCCAAATGTTAAAATCAATATAATAGGAAGAAAATAACTAATATCATATTTTTTTGAAATACATAACAATAAAGAATTTGAAGTTAAAGAAGTTTTTATATTCAAGATGGTGCCAAAAGAAATTGGAATATCTTGCACATTGGCACAAATATGATGTTATTTAATATACATGGAAGTCATCCAAGAATCTTACAAATATATTAAAGCTTATTGCTACTTTTTATTGACAATATCTATTAAAATCAAAGACCAATTATTAACAATATAATAAAATAAATATTAAAAAAATAATTTTAAGAATGCATTTATACAACTTCTTTGTAAATATAAAAAAACTAATAGCAACCAAATTTATTTCAAGAGTTTTTATTTACAAAATTGTATTAAAAAGAATTTAAATTGTTTAAATTTAAAAAAGGTCAAAATCATGATGAAATTTTTTAAGAGATATATGTCTTTTCATTAAATAAATAGAAACATAAAACATATTTAATACCACAATCTTTGAGGAGACTCTTAATGATTAGTGATACTATTAGAAGTAGATACTACACTTAACAGAATAGAAAAAATGATATTTGAAGGTTATTTTGAAGGCATTAATAATGATCAAATAATTAGGTGATCTTTTTATCTTATTATGAAACATTATCAATTATTGAAAGAATCTATCAATCACCTTTGTACATAATATATATCATAATTTATTACTAATATTATTTGAAAAATCTTTGGATTCATCAACTTATGAAGCAATTAGATTACTCTTTATAAAATTAATAGTCTAAAAGAAGAGATAATATAATAAATAAATAAATATCTAAATAAATAGGAATAAATAAAAATAAATAGAAACATATTAAAAGATAATATCTTCTTTCAAAAGCTTCAAATGAGTTTCTTAGGCACAAATTAGATATTTAAAATATAATAGGTATACCATGTGGCTATTAAAACTTATTGTGTAAGTTTCTTATTTTTAAAAAGTTGCATTAGAAATGACCTACAACTTAACTTTGGACCTCAAGCTATGAAATTACTAGGGAGCTTCCATAAGTCTTTCTTTTGTAGATAATATAAATAGAAGGAAGATTAAGAGCATCTTTAGTCTTGTTAATACTTGTATTGTGTTCCAATTTCAATTCAAGATTCCTTAGTCTACTTGTATTCAACAACAACTATTTTAGTTCTTTTTTTTTCTTTTTTTTCTTTTTTTTTTTCTCTAATAGCACATGAATATATCATCTTTTAGGTTTTTTTTTGTAATTTGTATCCTTGATAATTGTTTCTCAGGATTCAATCTTGGATTTTTGTTTGATTATAATAAAACTAAAAGTCTTTTATTAAGTTTTTTTAATAGGATATTTTCATGAGAATTGATATCTTAATTTAATATTGATAAAAATCTATACTACAAAAGATTTTAAATAGAAAAATATAAAGCTTATTAATTATCTTTGATAGCTGAATAAAAAACATATTAAATATTTTAAAAATAATTTATACTGAACAAACTTGCATACATTTGAAGAAAATAAATTTAAATATTTCTAAGAAGTTAATAAATAATATATCATTTAGAAATATTTTTAGTATAATTATAAATTTTATGTAGATTTTTTAAAGTCAAAAGATCGAAGTCTATCAAAAATAAAATATATTTTTAGGATGATTCTAACTCAAAGAAAAAAATATTTATTTTTATTATATAATATATTAAATTAATGTTCTTTTTAGAGATCTTTCGGTATATTCATAAAATAAAAGCAAAAAAACAACAAACTAATTATTTATGTAGAAGGGTTTGTATATTTTATTTTTTGGAGGAAGAAGATTTTATCTATATATATATATATATATATATATATATATATATATATATCCTAAGCGATAATTATCAAGGACACAAATTATGCATATATTTTATACTATTTTTTAAATTTTAATATTAATTTTTATAATATTAATATTTTAGACTATAAAAAAAGTAAAAATATCTTATTTCTTAGAATAAAATTCTATGAGAATATTTTTATAAGAATGTATTTGGGAAGGTAAAAATACTAATAATACCATATAGTGCACTCTGGTATTTCTAAGGTAAAATCAAAAACTAAATAAGGCTTTAAACTTAAATGTAAATTTAAATTTAAAACTAATTAAAGTAGTGATATTTAAAATATTAATTTCAAGTACATTAGTTAATACAAATATTAATGTTAAATTAGAAGATTCCATAAAATTAAAATTAAAATTAAATAATATTTAAAATTTCGTTTTTTTTTCAGATTATATAGAGCTTAAATAGTTGTTTATTAAAAAAAAGATATTTTGTAGTATCGTATTAATTATTATTTTATCTACATCAATTCATTTGTAAATAATCAATGAATAAATATTTTATTGAAATTAATTTTATTGTTGAAGAAAATTACTACCAATAATTATAGCATTTATTTATTTCTTTGCTTATTTGTTTTAGATTAATAAAATAAAAATTATTTGAAATATTACTTGATAAAGCTTATAATTTTTTAATCCATTTAAATATAACTTAATTTTTTTAAACCACTAATTTTATACCATCTTTGATAGATATAAATATAATTATATATACTACAAAACCACTTCTATCTATTATTTATTATTAAATCTTTTAAAACTCTTTTCAAGTATAAAAAATATTATGTAATCAAAAATAATATCTACTTCCAACATTATTAATAAACTCTAAGGATCTTCTTTTAATATTAACTGACTAAATACAAAAAAAATTACTCTCTGTTTAAAAATAACCTTTTAAAAAAAATCTTTGAGATAAATATACCAACTATTTTTATTTTATAAAATTTTAAATAATCATAATTGATCTGAAATTATATATTATTAATAAAAACTTGAATTTTATTTTGATCTGTAAAAAAAAATAGTTGTTAGCTTTTATTAACAATTATTAGTAGTACATTCCAAATATGTTTGTATACTTAATTTAAACCGATTATTTTTTAATTTTAAAATTTTAGAAGACATTACTTTTGCTTTAAAAATTCCATAGAGTGCTATTTAAACCTTCAATAAAAATTTGAATTTTTAATTAAATATAAGATTAAAAAGTTAATTAAATTTATTAGTATAATTATAGGAGATATTGGTATTTTTTAAATTTGTGGTAGTCTTTGTACAAAACACAGATTAACTACTTTTGTATTTCAAGTAATAATTTTTTTTATATTCAAAGTTAAAATTATTTATAAGGAAATCTATATATTTGTGATTGATTTTGAATAGATACCAATTGAAGAAGTTTTAGAGTTAGTAAAAGTCAATTATAGTTATTAGAGTTAGTAAAAGTCAATTTTATGTTTGATAAAACTTTTTGATTGTAATTCAGATAATAAAATTTAATAAATTAAGAAAACTTAAATTTTAAACCAATGACTTTTGGCAATACAATATTTTTTTATCATATAAATACACACACATACATATATACAATTAAGAAAAGAGCTTTTATTAGAAAGTAGGATGTCTCATATAACATGGTTAGTTTTTAATGAAAAGAAGACCAATCGGTCATTGATATTGTTGAATTCAAATTAAGATTAAATAATTAGAGCACAAGATAATTATTTTGAAGTTACTTTATTATTTACAGTTCAATATATGTATCAAAAATAGTTTTAAAAAAATCTGTAGTTTCTATTATATAAAGAATTAAAAATTAAAAATTAAAATTAAATAAGAAATAATCACTTGAACAATGGATAAATTTAACAACTAAAATTGCATTATAGTTGAAACATATACTAAAGAGTTAGCCAAATAATAAAAAATACCCATTTAAAATCAAAAGAAACCAATTTAAAGACAACACTATACATAAAAGCAAGTAAAAATAATAAATATTAGAAAGTCATGAAAAATTAGGATAATGAAGTTGTTAGAGTTAAACGATATAAAATAGAAGCTTACAAGCAATGTGCAACAATGATAGAGAATTTATATAATTCTTTAATAATATTATTAATTTTAATAAAAGAATAGAAGTGCTTAAAATTCAAATTTATTATTAAATAATTATATAAGGCTATTGGTTAATGTGCTTGTTTGAACTAATTTATACAAAAAGATTTCTCTACAGTACTTAAAATGTAAGTTTATGTAAAGATGGTGATGCTTGTTGGGAAGCATGTAAATAATTTTATAAACAAAAGAAAGGATCTATATTCAAATTAGAGTCATAATGTTTAATCAAATTACAACAAAAAGTATGTTATATGATTATTTCTGTCACTTTTGAAAGTAGAAAATAAACAATACAAAAGGCAGCACTAAAATAATTCTATTAAATTTATTATTTAGCAAGATAGTCCTATTAAAGGTTTTATATAAAAATTTTTAGAATGATTAAGAATAAAATAAAGAATAAATTAAATATTAAATTTAATATTTATATAATTATCTTGATTTTGATATCTTTAAATATTATATTCTATTTTTTATCCTATAAATTTAATTCATGTTACTTTTTTTTTGTCATTAAAAACATCTATATATGGTTTTGTTTTTAATTTTTTTAAAATAATTCTAAAAATTATAAAATTATATATAAAAAAATCTATTCGGACCTAAGTAATTTATTACAGTCTTAATTGTTCAAAAAAGCCTTCTAATAAGTCTAAAGATAAATCATGATATTTATTTATTTCTTCAACTAAATAATTATTACCATAATTTAGTTCATTTTTATTAATTGATAGGTCTTAGAGAGTTTTTTTTATAAAAATATAATTAAATAAAAAATACCTTGTAATATGTAAAAAATAACTTTCTATGTCAAAAGAATTTAAATTTTAAAAATATGTGTATTTTTGTTTTAAAATTATAATTCTGCAAAGTTATTTTATTTCCTTGATTTTTTTTCATAAATCTCTTTAAGAATCTAAAACATATGAAACAAGATCTTATAAGCACGTTTGAATAAATTCAAAAAGAATTAATGAAAATTGAAGTTTTAAATTTTTTTACTTACATATTAGTGTTTGTAAATAAGTTGATGTGATCTTTTAATATTTTTGACATAAACTTCATTGTAATCTTTAATGAATACAATAGTATATTTTCAATTTTTTTGATATATAGATATATATATATATATATATATATATATATATTTGACTATCTTACAATCTACAATGTTTTTATAAAAGTTTCAAAAAATTTGATACTAAAAATTTCTTTGTATGTTAAAAATAATAATTGCAACTTCTACAAAGTGTTTGTATTTAAAGATCTATAAGAATGAGTTGTAAAATCTACTTCACTTATAAGTTCAATATAACATATATAGTTACAAATAAATGAAGTATTTTTGATTGGCTAACTATGAGTGAAAATTAAATGAAAATACAGAAAAACGAGTAAAAATAATACTTTGAAATTTTGAAAAAGTTCTAAAAATAATATTATAAGTAATAGAAGTGAAAATTTTATTATATTCATTATTTTAAAAACTACATACAACTTATTATAATTCTAATATATACATTTTTTCATATAACATATCAAAGTGAAAAGTGTACTATTTTTAAGGAAATATTTTTTAATACAGATAGTAAGTATTTTTTATCAAAAGAGTTATTATAGTATTAATAGTTTTACTTCTCTATCATAAGATATATGCTTATTTTAAAAATAAATTAAAACTAATTTTAAATCAGATAGAAGTTTGGGCAATTAGGTAAGATATTATTACATAGATTTAATATATACCAATATATATATAAATACGTAATTATATTTTATTGATTAAATCAAAGAAATTATTATTAAACATTAAATAAAGCATAATCATTTATATTTTATATTTAATAAAGTAAAATTAAAAAGTTGTAATTTATTATAGATTAATTCTTATGTTTGATATATTTAAATTTATCTAATAATAATTTAAGTGGTCAAGCACAAGATGATCGAATAAAAGTACGAAGAACAAGTTTTTTTTTTTTTTTTTTTTTTTTTAAATGAGAAGTTGAACTTCAAAGAGGAAATTAGGTGTAGAATCTTCACTCCGGGACTTGCTCATAATGGAACAGGGTTGGACTGAGAAGTCTGGTGGGTAGCAACCAGGCCGGAGTGTGCCGCGCTCCAGGAGACAGGGAACCAGGTGGGTAAGTGCGTAGGTAGGGCGGATGGCAAATACTGCGGGCAGCGTGGAAAACTTTTCTGCAGGCGAAGCACAAGACGAAGCGGGTGATGGTGGAATTAGGGCCTGGTGTGTGCACGTTGGTGATCGTGATGGCGAAGGAAGATTTGCTGCATCATCTAACTCTGCTTGTGCGCTTCTCGACCTTCGACCTCCGTCTCTGTGGGTAATGTCCCTCCCCTCACTTTCACCCTCCTGCGCCGTCGGCGTCGGCGTAACACCATGTCCAATTTTTTCTGCCGAGGTGCGTCTGACCATGACGTTCTTAGACGCTCGAATTATGTCACCTATTCGTCTTCTTCTTCTGGTTCTCTCATCGCACAGTGTCTTTTTGGTTAGGCTCCAATGTCGGTTGGTTGTGTTCCCGTGCGTGGATATTGGAATGTTTTATTTCCTTCACCGTGACGGAGCAAGATTTCGGGTCGATTGGGGGTTTGCTTGTGCAAGTGAAATGTCACATGCTGCCTTGTTGTTGATGACGTGATAAAGTGTTGAATTTGGTTGTCATGTTGAATGAGGACTCTGTTTTGCACGATGACGGCGAGTGAATTCGTTAGAAATGCGGATTGTCAGTAATGTCCTATAATCATTGGATTCTTGCAGATGTTTGTACGCATCTGCAGTGATCGCAATCTTACTGCGTGTTCTCTCTGTTTGTTCTGCGGCCTTGTTTCATTGCTTCTGCTCTTCATTGCGGCTTGCACTCAAGGTTTGGGAATAGTGTCTCACTAACATGACAACCTTAATAGCACGTCGGGATTGGTCATGGTCCTACTATTGGTTCGGTACACTGTTGCAACTGCAATTGGTATTAAGTTTGGACTCATATTCACTTTAGAGTCGAGGCAATGTTACACGTGATTCCAAATCCCGACGTGCTATTGTGGGTGGTAGCTAGTGTAGTGTTATTTAAAAGTGCCTCTGACTCCTGTATATTAGGATATGCTTGAACGAATATTTCGCAATCTTTCACAATTATATGAGACAGGTTAAGCTCAAGTCTCGAGTATGTTGAGTCTTGGTCAATGCCATGGTAGAGTCGCTTTTTGGTTTGTCTTTCCTCTCGGAACAGAAGACATGGGCATGCAAGACAAATATGATTACATGTTATTTTTCAATTTGTCAAAAATGACTTCTTTGGGTGTTTTTTATTTGTTTCGTATAATCTTCTTTGTCCAACTATGAGGTATTCACAATTGTTCGCTTCGCAAGCATTAATAAAGGGAAGACTTACATTATCCGCATGTGTTTGTTGTTCGGGTTAGCAAGAGTGTGAAGAAAGAGCTCGGATGTCTGCTGTTCTTTTTTTGGTAATTCCTGTCGCTTCATGATTTTAAAATGATTAACCCTTCCTCACCTCCCCTAAACAAATCTGGCCCTCAACTATCTCAAACATCGTCTGAATACACTCATTTTCATTCTCAGGTTTACAGCAGACATGAGATTACTTTCAAGAGCAGATTTGATGCTTGCTACACCTATGAAGTTTGTGAGCATGCGTGCGACAAATAAATTGACTAGCTGATGGTGTATCCATCACCGGGCTAAATTGTACCAGGGTTTTTTGAGAAAAAGTTCTTTGTGATCGGTCTGGCTAGATTGTAGACGGGTGACAACTAAATCTTATGAAAGTGAGATCTTCTATGATGTTTTGCAGCGTCTAAATGGCACCTTTAGATCTGCTGCTCTTCACATAACCTTCGTCTGTTGCAGTATCAATTTGGCGATGGATGTTTGTATACTATTTTTTAGGCTTAGTGGTACTATCTGTAATGTTTGGCAAGTACGATTGATAGACACAGTCGGAACTGGTTAAAATGATACTACGAGTTCGGACACCTTTTTCAATCGAGAAGATATTCGATCTAAATTGGTGACGTACTGTTTCGGACGACTGGTACATGTGCGTACAAGTGGCTATGCCATATTCATAGCTTCACTTTTTACTTCTTACTATTTGGAGGTTGTCATGAGTCACATATTTGCGGATTCAATGGATGCTGACTAGTAAAGACTCTTTTTAGGACAGGGGATGCGCTCTGATATTTTTCGATAGGCATATTCTGTTAAATTGCTGTTGCAAGCTGCAAATCATCTCCTTGTTCGTTTTTCCAGGTGCTAAATGCAAGGTCATTTATTGTATAGTTTTGAAGAGTGATGTGAGAGTGAACTATACAAAATAGGATGCCGACCTGTAGTATCTATTGATTCAAATACATTAAATTGTAACGTAGAGTCTCACTGATGCGCTTTGAGGTGATGTTCAACTAGCTATTGAACGTTTTGATGACAGTGGACCTAAAACCCTACAGATAATGCCGTTGTTGTGGAGGAATAGTTTAGCTTGTTGAAAGCTCCGACAACCTACGAACGGCTTTAGAGTATTGAATGCTTGAGCAGGAAAAGCTAGTTTCTACATTCAACAATTAGTACAGAAGAGTTGGAATGAGAGTTGTTCATCACAACGTACATGTTAATGAGTTAGGTTTTTGTTACTTTCATAATTTAGTGGGTGTTAGTGGTGCTGTACTGACAAGCACTGTTCCTAACTGCAGTGAGAACAGCGATAACGGAGCAAACCATTGAGAGTGGCGAGCTCGTCTTCTACAGCACGGTCCATTTTGGCTTTGCTCTTCCAGTCATGACCTCCTGCAGCAATCAAGGGCGTGAACTTTGAGCCACCTAATCGCTAACCTACACTTAGCAATCCACTATCTTAATTTCTTGCCTCAACTTATGATTGATAGATGTGCGAAAAAATAACGGAGGGTACTACCGGACAGTGGGACGACCACATTGCCTGGAGGCGCATCGTTGCATACATGACTTTTCAACACTTGAGGATACAGCACATCTAAATTAAAGGAAAACCACGTAGTGACAGTCATTTAAGAACCCTTTCGAATTTGAACTGCTGCCTAATCCTGGCTGTAAGAGGGTGGAGCGCACTTATGGCAGGTTCATGTCACATACAGATAGGTCCACCACCTGTCCTACCTGACCCAAAATTTAGAATCTCATTGATGAACAGTAGGTCACAAGAGTAGGTGACAGCAAATAAGATTGGCAAAGTTGAACAATTTGGTAGATTTCCAGAAGTTTTCACAAGCAGACCACAATTTTTTCGGATCCAGAAGATGATTAAATCCCAATCTTCAGCACGTATCCCTACAAATGCTGTAAGATATGATAACCTACGCTCTCGGAAATTTATTTGAAAAAGCCCAATATATGAATGGTTTGTAATGGTAGGTCATTGATAAAGGAGTAATTTTTTTTTTTATTTTTTTTAATTTTTTTTTCTTCTTCTTCTTTTCCCTGTGAAGTATGACTTAAAACACATGCCTCATGCGAAAATTGCAAAATCATTCTTAATCGAACCATGGGAGTCACTCAGAAGCACATTACTATCCTGCCGTGTAACTGTGTTCTAAATTCCAATGTCGTCATGTAATCACTGCGTCTAGGATAACTACGTCACATGATCTAGCGCAAACTATGGTGATGGGTTGAGTATTGCTCATCAGAGTGAAACATACCAGCGACGCCGTGTTGGTGGGGGGGGGGGGGCTGTGAGAAGCATCTGCATGGAAGAGCACCGGGGAGCTTTGAGTCCAGCCAGCTTGAGCAGTGACGAGAACTGGAGCAAGGTGCGGCCGGAGAGACACCGTTGAGACCCACCGCAGGAATATGTGCACCTCAACTCAGATTGCAACGTAAACCCTCTCCGCAGGATGCATGGAGGGGCACCAGCAACCGAATGAACGAAGTGTTGAAAACGTCCCAACATTATTGTCCACAGGGAGAGTAACAAACAACTAATGGATATCGTCTAAGTTAGAATTCTAATTGATATGTTAGAGAGCTAGCAACACGTGCAAACCCACGTACCTGCTGCTGCTGCTGCTGCTGCTGCAGAAGTAGTAGTAGTAGTAGTAGTCTTAGTAGAAGACAAGGCTGCTGCAGCGGTGCCAGAGAACTTCCCCCACGCACCAGCAGCGCCGAGGTGTTTGTTTCCTTGGGTTAATCAGTAGTAAGATCGAGTCAGTGAGTAGTAGAGGTAGCAGCACCAGGCTCCACTACTATTAGTTAACAGGACCCGATGGCAACCCTGGCTACAATAACACTATTGACGACCCTGTTCCATGGATGCACCACGACCTCCACCTTCAGGCCGAGCCTCTCCAGGCCTGCCACATCCACCACCGGATACAACAAGCCCCGCAGCGAGTGCGCACTTCGTAGGACCACCAGTGCTCCCCTTTTCATCTTCTTCACCACGCTTCTCACCACCTCCTCCTTATCCTCCACACTCATCCCCACTAATGCCGCTACGTACACTACATCGAACGTCGTCAGGTCCGTGCCGACATCGGTTGCGGACGCGCACAGGAATTTTTGCACCTCGCCTTGTGGAGCAGGCAGGTTGGCACACAGTCGCGCGGATATGTTGATGGCCGCGGCATCATAGTCAACGTTGAGGATTTTCAGCGCGGGCGTCGTGGGGTGTAGAAGCTTGGCTAGACAAATCGACGTGAGTGGCAGAGGGCCAGATCCCAGGAAGGCGATGGTAGTGGGTGGGGTGGGGTTGATGGAGAGCAGGGCATTGAGTTCCAGGCGCGAGAGGTCGAGATAATTCTGGTAGTATGGGAAGGACGACAGTGGGATTGCGGCGGCAGAGGTCGGGGTGAGGAGGACGTTCGCCCAGTGCGATTCGAGCGCACATTCACCTGTCGAGCAGAGCGTACGGAGATGCGGCGTGATGGAGGATATGCGGGGGTCTTTGAGAATCTGTAGAAAGTATTGTCAGAGAGATTCTGGATGACAGTATAGTTTCAGCTGGTGCGGCGGCATCATCATCATCATCATCGATAGGAAGAGAGTGAGAGATGGAATTAGGGGGGTGAGGCGGCGTAGTACCTTAACAACAAGAGCATCATCCGACAGCGTTGTGATACACAATTCCACCAATTTTCCGAACACCGTATTCACTTCGTCCCTTGGTTCGAGAGACGAGAAGCTGGACAGCTGTTTGTAGAGCGATAAGATCTCGCGGATGTGTTTATTCGCTGTGTCGGGTGCGGTGTCGGACGATTTGGAGGCATTCGGGGGACAAGTGGACGGGAACGGGAGGAAAATCGACAAGAATGAGCATGGCGTTTTAGAAATAGCGTCTGGAGTCATGTCTGCTATCGATATGTTGTAAGAATGTATGATGACTAGAGTGGGAGAAATGTGTGACCGGTGGAAGAAATGCGCGACCGGTTGAAGAAATGCGTAAACAGAGGCCTGTAGTGGGCTAGACAGAGAAATCAGAAGCAAGGCGCAGAGGAATGATAAATGCGCGATCTGTGATTCGAAATGCGGAGGAGCTCATAAATGCCGATCAGCTTTAGCGTGGATGGCGTAAGCTTCAGCTCCGCAAGTATCTGTAGTGCCGAAGATAGAAAGGACCTTAGCACAATTTCTCCACCCACATGCGCAGGTCACGAATGCCCTTTGTGGCTGGATGAGGGCAGGCAGGGTTGGCCGGCCGCCGGTGATTATGCTCGAACCTCTGTTGATGCCTTGCCCCCAGCAGCGGAATCAGTTTCAATGCTCATCGTAGCTACAGACGAATCAGGGTCGTGCGGTACGGGACAGATGGGTGTTCCGAAACCGCACCAGGTCAAACAAAGTGCCAACAATACCCAAGGCCTTCAAGCAACCACGGTCAGGTGTTGGAAGCACTTCTGAATCATTGTAATGCAAGTGCCGAACAGCGAGGCAGGTAAGAACGCTGGACGGACTAAGTGAAATGCAGAGTCGACAGGGAATTGCGTGTATTCGGGTGCGATGCGGGGTCGAGAAGGGGGTAGAAATTGTCGGACCACAGTTAACGTGCTTCTGTCGGGCGTGTGCTGGGCCCGTGGTCAGGATCCAGTCGCGTGCTGAGCTCGTGCTGGAAGCCTTGTCCTGAGCCAGGGCGTGGCGATAGCCCGTGCTTGCAGCGGCTCCTGTTGTACACATTACCGATATTAGGAAACTTATTAGTTCGGATCGGATCAGAACACAACACTGTACCAGACTTCAGATTCAGTATTCTCGGGTATCCATGCATGATTATCTCTCGGCCGATCACCTCCCACTCTCTGCAGCAGAGACTCCCCTCCTCCCTAGGATCTCAAGCTTGGTCACGCATTGATCCCCGCTACACCTATTTATAACCAGGACATGGATCATGCGCCAGTGCATACATTTTGCACCTTGCTCGCTAAAGTCCTACTACGGGTTTAAACACCCACCTGAAGACTCTATTCTAAGATTCTTCAACACACCACTATATTCCGATTCCCTTACTCGCATGCGTGACCACACAAAGCCCTGCATCTAATACACCCACTGTGCAGCTAGGTAGTTCGACACTCTTCTTCTTCTTCTTCTTCAACAGTCCACCCCACAGAAAGCAATATGCTCCGGAGTCCGTCGCACCATCCCTTCTTCGATTGTCCCCCCCCCCCCCCCCAGTGCCGCAGTTCCTCACTCCCCCCCAAGGTGGACCCCCATTGATGCTGCTTCCTTGCACCTTCCTTCCCGCCCTCCCGTTTCTTCGAAGCTTCGAGCCCCGTTTCGCCCTGTCCCGAGGTGGGTTGGTTGGGTTGGTATGGTTGGCCTGGTGCCCTTCTGGGCTTCGGAAGATCGTTTGATTGTTTATTTGTATTTTATTGTATTGTATTGAATTGTTGCGAGGAGGAGGAGGAGGAGGAGGAGGAGCTTGCTTCCCCAATGATGAAATGAAGTGTTTATCCATTTGCACTTCGCACCACCACCGCTTGGACCCAACAGCATTGTTATCTCCTTCTATCACTCGATTTTTTATTATTATTATTCTGTCTCATAAATTATTTATAAGGATAAATATATATATATATATATATATAAGTGGGGAATATGTGAACTTCCAACATGCGCATCTTGTCTTGTATTAGAGATCGGGGAATCTTCTGGGTTATGCTCCCCCATTAAACACCTACTTCTCTTGTAGATAATGTGGCCATCTTCTATGCTCCTTGTCTAGTGGGCGTGACATGCAAACAAAGTTTGTTATTAAAATATGCACAGAAGAGAGACAACGTGGGGATCGATGAAGATGAGTGTAAGAAGAGGCGTCGAATCTTGCATGCCAATATTCGCCAAGTAATTTTCTTGTGAATTATGTTATTTGTGCGTTCAGCGGTTACACTCCGACATTGAAAAATCAGAGTCTGTGTGAAAAGGTTATATTTGAAGTGAAATTCATGTAGTAAAAAAATGAAAATATAAATGATGTTGAGATTTCAATATAGTGTTTTGAAACTATTTGAAAACATGTATTGATAGTGGTTGCATGCATTTTCTTTTTAAACCTTAAATAGATATTACACATTTTTGTAATTGTATGTAGATGCAATTATGTATATATATATATATATATATATATATACATAACCAATTGCATTCATATCTTTATTTATTCGTGTTATTTATAGATGCGTTTGAATATATAAAAAAAGGTCAATAATTTAATGACAATGCTTTTAAACTGTCAATTTATTTTAAAACTTGATTCAAAAAGAAATAAGAAAAGAAAAGAAATGAAAAGTGATGGTCACAACAATTTTTTAAATGTATCTTTGGAGTTTTCTGTAAATATCAAAAGAAGTCAACATTTCTTATCATCATTTTTTTGATTCTATATGGGAATAATATATATATATATATATATATATATATATGTGTGTGTGTGTGTGTGTGTGTGTATAAATCAATCAAACTGGACATAGATTTTGGAAATAAATTTGATGGCCAGCATACATTTTGGATTTTAACACATCACACAATAACCCACTCTTTTTTACTTCTACTTTTTTTATATATACATTTCCTGGTGAGAGAATTACATGCTTAACCCTCCAGCAGCATCAAGAGTTAAGCTCCTATTAATTTAAGAATCCCAGCAATTATCCTCCACCAATCAAATATCACGTGGTGTAGATGGGTTCACGCCAGTGTGAACGAGACCCAGAATCGGAATAAACAAAAAGGATTCCGAGGGGGAGTGGAGTGGTGAGTTTTAGGGTTTGTTGAAGGGGTCAAATAGTGGGACCCAAATGGAGAAAGGAACAGAAAAAGAAAAAAAATGGGGGGGGGGATAGAAGGGGCTCAAGGAGGATTGAAAGGAATCATGCTTCCCCTTCTTCAATTCCAATACCATTACAATACAAAAAAAACATATTACATGACAATCCAATACAATCCACATTTGGATAGAGATGGTAGGAAGAAAGACAACATAATTTCACCCCCCCCCCTTCTCATCATTCCTCAATCAATTAATCAATCAATCCATCACCTCTTTCTAATATAACTCCCCCGCCCCCGAAACATACTCACATACAAAAGTTATGATGGTTTCTCTTCTATCAATAATCTATAATCATATATATATATATATATAGAAGAGAGAATGACTATTATAAATTGTTGTAATATAAGTATACTACAAGTGTATTCTCCATAATTATACTATAATATATCAAGGATTTATAATATGGTCATAGACCTTCACAGATATTATAAACCCGTGCCATTGTCACATATTATACATCTAGATTATGTATCAAAAGTGGATGTATGGACAACATATATAGTAGAGAGAATGAATATTATGGATTATTTCTAATTTTATGTTATTTGTTGTGAGAACAAAATGAAGAAGATTAAGGCAGGTGTTGTGTTTTAACCTACCTTAGAGTAATTAAATTGTGTAGTGAATGTTGATTCTGCGATGATTAGTTTGGGTGTATATGTTTTTATGTTGTGCCAAGAGATGGGAGCTAATTTATATGATCTTAAATCAAAGAAGTTGTAATCTCTATGAGAAAATTAGAATAAAATTTTAAATGAAGAAGAATACAAACAAAGCAAAGAAAGATCAATGGAATAGAAATTATTAGAAAAGAAAAGTAAAGAAAAAGAAGAAGAAAGGTGGGTCTTGTATTTCTGCATGTATTTTAGTTATCTTTTTATACAGAAAATGCGTTTATAATGTAATTTTCATGCGAAAAATATTATCAATTAATTCATTAGTGATATATATATATATATATATATATATAATTTTTTTCTTCTAAAATAGATTGTTTTAAATAAAAGTTTAGAACTATTCATTGCACCACTACCTCATAAAGGCTGATTGTCCATGGTGTTTTGATTTTTAAAAAAATTAAATTTTAAAAAGGGATTTGAAGTCACCTCAGTCATACAAGTGCAACTATAAAAACTTGTGATATGGATTATTTATTTGACATTCATATGTAAGTGATATTTTCAATTGACTTACAAGCATGCAAAACCTCTTTGTGATAAATTTTCTATATCAAATTTATTAGAATGATAGATTTTCAATATCTAACATGGTACTCTTTGTGGAAATTGGTTATGTTTCAAGGATTACCATGAATTTCACATTGAATGGATTTTGGCACAAATCTCATGTAATCAGATCAATGCTTCACATCAATGCAATTTTTTTATTTACCTTAAATAGTAAACATTGTAATTAGTGCCAGATAAATAATCAAAAGAAACCAAGCTGGTTAAATTTGGTTTTTGGTTTTTTTAAAAAAAATTATAATTATAATAATATATGAGTTGGATTATTTATTAAAAGAATGCCACTCACACATAACTTTTAAAAATACTAGATTGCAAAGAATGCTGTTCAACCTCAGCACCACAACACATTCGTAAAACCACTGAAAATTTATGTGCATGACAAATGAAGACATTTACTTTACTTGGTGAAAATTCTATTTTATATTCCTCATCAAAGAATGCTTATAACATTTAACATACATATTTATGTATGTTAACATTCTAATGCTGGTAGTGGAATATTGGATTGAAATAAATTCTGAGCCATGTATGAAGACCATAAAATTATATGAAGTGGATCTGTATTTTTATTTTTCAAATTTTTAAAAAAATCATTTCATTCATATAGTTGGAAAAAGAATCACCTTTTTCCCAGGTTAGCAAAAATATGGAATTGCAATGATATTTGAGAATCTTACAGAGTTTCAATGTCTTCAGCTTCACAATAATTCCAATCATTACTAAAGTAAATTCATTACATAAATAGGACTAATTTTTAAAAATTGATTTTTTTGATTTTTAAAAATTTGCACAAGCTTTGATTATTTTCAGAAATATTGCTGAAAATATAAATTATAGTTTGCAAAGTACATTAAATTATGCATCCATTATTATGATATTAATACATGTAGATATTCATATATTTATATCCATAAAACACCACAATAATCTTATAAAATTTAATTTTTGTTTATAAATTTGTTATTTTATTACCAAGTTAAATGATATTCTTGATTAGCTCTCTATTATAGATTTACATATTTATTCCAATAATTACCTATATAATTAAATAGATGTTATTAAAAATAAATTAATTTCATAATATCTTCTAGAGAAGATTCCTAGAAGTTTTATAGATGTTGCTTTGACTTTATATATGCTCATAGTTAATTAATAGGCTAAAAACTTGATCAACAAGTTAGCCACCTAAGACACATGTTAGTAGCTTTTAAAACAAGCTAATTATGTGGTGCACATATAAATAACTTGCCATATAAGTTAAGTCATGTATCTAGCAAAGTCAACACATGTTGAAGGTTCTATAGAATATCGCTAAATAGCTCTTAGTTAGAGAATATATATGGAGATAAGAATAAAGCCTTCTTCATACTTATCAATGTCTTTCTAATCTTTAGCCTTGTTTCAAGACTTTTTAATCTTCTTTTCTTTGGCAATAGCCATTTTAGTTTAATATATTACTATCTTTGGTTTAATAATATATTGAATTTATCTTTTGGAGATATTATCTATGAAATTGTTCTTTTTGATGTAGCAATTAAAGTTCCTAATAGAATAGTAATATTTAATATAATGAGATTTTCTTTCAATCTAGCTATTTTAAGATTACTATGGTTAAAAACATATAATATTTAAATAGATTAGATTTCTCGTAATCTTAATTTTTTTGGTAGTTTAATCTAAAATCTCAATATTCAAGTATAAATACATAAGTTTGGTACATCTAAATTCTAATTGATAGTTTTTAGAGCTTTCATGCATGCTACAAAATAAGAGACATCTTTTACTATATATGTCATGTTCATTTTTGATGATGGAAAGACATCAAGTAGTATTTATATCCAATATGAAGATTTCCAAGATATTTTTGAAAAGAAGAATGCCGTTTTTTATTTTTTTATTTTTTCAAGTATTGACCTTATGATTGTTCAATTGATCTCCAAGAAAGAGCTCAATCACTACTCGGATCAATTTACAACTTATTCTACAATGAATTGGTTATACTAAAGAAATATATTGATAAAAAAAACTTCATATGCCATTCAAAATCCCTAGTAGGAGCTCCTATCTTATTTGTAAAGAAAAAAGATGAATCTCTATGGATGTGTGTAAACTATGAAGGATTTAATAAGATCACTATTGAGAATAGGTATTTCCTACCTTTGATTTTAATACTTCTTGACTAACTCAATTAAGCAAAGATCTATATAAAAATAGATCTAGAATGATCATACAACCTAGTTCACATCAAAGAAGGAGATAAATGGAAGATTGCTTTTCAAACTAGATATGGACATTTTGAATATAATTCAAAATTCAAGGCATCATAGATTGGAAGATTTCAAGAACAATAAGACATGTGCAATGTTTTTTGAGATTTTTCAATTATTACAAGATCTTAATCAAGGATTTTTTTGAAATTGTGGCTCTTCTTACACATTTGACATGTAAAAATAAACTTGAGTGGAATAAAGAAGCAGAAGCATCTTTTAAAGCCTTGAAGTTAATATTTATTTTTGTACCAATTTTGTATTATGTCAATTTTTTCCAAGCATTTATTATAGAAATAGATATATTAGATTTTGCTATAGGTATAGTTTTATCACAAATAGAATTAAATGACAAGATCCATGGAATAGCTTTTTATTTTAAGAAATTTTTAGCAATTGAGATAAAAATATAAGATCCATAATAAGGAGCTTCTTACAATTGTGGATTCATTTCAAAAATAGTATCATTATCTAAAAGGTACCTTGAGTTTAATTATTATATATACAAATAATAAGAACCTCAAGTACTTCATATTGGCACCTATTTTGAATTGTTGTCAAGTCCATTGGAACATGTCTTTATTAAGATTTGATTTCATGATCACTTATCAATCCAAAAAACAACAAGGTTTATCAAATATCATTTATAGAAATTTTTATCTTATACCAAAAGAAGGAGACACAACTTTTAATCAATAAAAAATTATTTTCTTGAAACTAGAGCATTTTCTTCTTTAAGCAATATAATCAAAATTGATTATTGATTCAAATTTTGTCAAGGAAATTTAATTAAGTATATCCTTTGATTCTCTTGTACATAATATCAAGAATAATTTTTTTAAGTCTCATGATATTTTTAAATTCAAATTCAAGAATAATCTATTCTATTTTGACTGATAATTATATATTCTAAAAAATAAAGCACAATTACGAGTTCTTCAAGTTTGTCATGACTTTCTAATGATCAAACATTTGGATATAATAAGACTTTGGAGCTAATATTGAGAGATTTTTGTAGCTTCAAATATGGAAGGCATTTAAAGACTTTGTATAATCATCTGATATTTGTCTAAGATCAAAAATTCCTTGTTATTGATCTTATAGAGATCTTCAGCTATTATCTATTGCGGAACAACCATGGTCTTTTATATCTATGGATTTTATTACAAGTCTTTCAATCTCATGTTTATATGATTCTATATTCATAATAGTAGATTGTTTTATCAAGATAGCATATTTTATACTATATTCAAAATGTTTCACATATAAAAAAATGGCTATTTTTTTTTTTTACCAACATCTATTGTTATCATAGATTATCCAAAAATATTATATTAGATAAGAAAATCCAATCTATATTAAGATTTTATAGAATATTTTTTAAGATTCTAAAGATGGATATAAAGCTCTCTTTGGCTTTTCATCCTTAAATTGATAGATAAATAAAATGGGTGAATTAAGTTTTATAGTAGTATTTGAAGTATTGTCACAAAAATACACATGTAAGCCAATAATTACATGTATAAATAGGTAGAAGTAAGTAAAAATAAGTAAAAGTAAGTTAATTCTATAATATTTATTATGGAAGCTTCCTAAAGCCTCATAGATACTGCTTTGACTTTATAGGTGTCTTTAATTGACTTTTTGGATTAAAAACATAGTCAACAAGTTGGCCATGTGCTACACATGTTGTTAGCTTGAAGTCCAAGTTAACTATGTAGCTCACACATAGAAAAACTTGCCTTGTAAGTCAAGGCATGTGTCCTACAAAGTCAACACATATTGGAGGTCCTATAGAATATCGCAATATAGCTCTTAGTTAGATAGTATATATAGAGACAAGAATGAAGCCTTCTTCACTCTTGTCAACTCATTTCTTGCTTCTAATCTAGTTTCAAGGGTCTCTAGTTTTCTTGGCTTTTGGCAATAGCCATTTTAGTTTCTTTCTTAATATACATATCAAGTTATTTCTATTTTGTCATCTTTCTTTGAGAGAAGTCTCACTTGTTTATTTATTTTTATCATGTTCTTATCCTTCACAGATATACCATCAACTATCATTAAGATGATTGAAATTTTTTTTTACCATTGATAAAATTTTCATATAATAATTTAGTACATTCTTCAATTCAATAAATATCTTTTTTTTACCAATTATAGTTATCATCCACGATTTGATATTTTTGACTTTTTAAAAATTGATTATTTTATGTCAAAAGTTTTGGTAAATCATTTGTCAAAGCTATACACAATAATAGAGATATAATTAAAGAAAGCTCAATAATAATATAAGATCAATACAAATACCTATTTCAAGGAACTACCATAATTTAACATAGATGACAAGATATAGTTCTTTTGTCATAATATCAAGATTATTCATTCTTACGACAAGTTCAACTATTGTAGGCATGAACTTTTTCGTATTTGTGAACAAATCAATCTTGTTGCTTATTGATTACATCTATCAATATCTATGAAAATCCATCCTGTATTTCACAGTCTCTTTTTGAGCCATATAAGACAATAAATATCTCAAAAAGAAGACAAATGCTACCTCTTCCTACAAAAGTAGATAATAATCAAGAATTTTAAGTGAAAGAAGTTTTAGATTCAAAACGACATCAAAATAGATTAAAATATCTTATTCATTGGTATAAATATGATATTAGTGAATGTACATGGGAGCCAGCAAAGAATCTTACAAATGTAGCAAAGTAAAGATTTTCAATGTTTATTGATTTTATTAAAAGTAGAAATAATTTTTGACAATGTTCTAAATATTTTATTTGAAGAAGATTATGAAGGCCTCAACAATAATCAAATAACATGGTAGTCTTTCCGCCTTGATATGAGACACTATCAATGATTGAGAGAATCTATTAATCAACTTTGAAGAGATTAAAGATCAGAATATGCAGCAAATATAATTTACTACATCTTGGATTTTGACAACATATGATGAATATTCCTTATAGAACTTATCCCTAGAAGAGAGGATAATGTCACAAACATACATATTTATTCCAATAATTATCTATATAATTAAATAGAAATTGATAATAATAAATTAATTTTATAATATCTTTTAGAGAAACTTCTAAGAAGCTTTTTGGACACTACTTTGACTTTATACATGTTTGTAGTTAATGAATAGGCTAGAAACTTAATCAACAAGTTAGCCACATGATACACATGTTATTAGCTTACAAAATAAGCTAAATATATGGTATAAATATAAGTAACTTGCTTTGTAATTTAAATCATATATTTAGCAAACTCAACATGTGTTGGAAATCTTATAGAATATTATCACATAACTCCTAATAAGAGAGTATTTACAGAGGCAATAGTTAAGCCTTCTAATGTCAACTCTTATCAATATTTTTTTAATCCTTAGTCTAGTTTCAAGACTTTTTAGTCTTTTTTTCTTTGGCAATAGCCATTCTAATTCAATATATTACCATCTTTGAGTGATTTCTTAGTCTTTTTAAGTGATACAAGAGTATATTGAGGATTTCTTTCTTTAAGATTTATATCCTTGATACTCCCATTTACGTTCACTATTATCATATCCATGCCAATGTAGAAGACATTTGTTGATATTTATTTATTATTTATTTTTTTAATATAATACTTATTAATATTACATCAAAGCAGCTGCAAAAAAATAAATATTATGTTTACGTAAAAATTTGTATTATATTTACATGATTTTAATGTCATTTATAAAGTAGGTGTGACAAGATATGTGCATCTATTTACTTGCATTAGTTAATATTGATTATAATATAAAGTAATATTATACAAACAAAAGTATTTTACTATTTTATTTTAAATTTTTTAAAAACAAC